>NW_026525578.1:0-83409 GCF_943737925.1 Anopheles nili | reverse complement strand
TTTTTTTAGTACATCCTCGATCTAAAAAAATTTTTTTAGTACATCCTCGATCTAAAAAAATTTTTTTAGTACATCCTCGACCTAAAAAAAATTTTTTTAGTACATCCTCGATCTAAAAAAATTTTTTTAGTACATCCTCGATTTAAAAAAAATTTTTTTAGTACATCCTCGATCTAAAAAAATTTTTTTAGTACATCCTCGATCTAAAAAAAATTTTTTTTAGTACATCCTTGATATGAAAAAATTTTTTTTTAGTACATCCTCGATTTAAAAAAAATTTTTTAGTACATCCTCGATCTAAAAAAAAATTTTTTAGCACATCCTCGATCTAAAAAAATTTTTTTAGTACATCCTCGATCTAAAAAAAATTTTTTTAGTACATCCTCGATCTAAAAAAATTTTTTTAGTACATCCTCGATTTAAAAAAAATTTTTTTAGTACATCCTCGATTTAAAAAAATTTTTTTAGTACATCCTCGATCTAAAAAAAATTTTTTTAGTACATCCTCGATCTAAAAAAATTTTTTTAGTACATCCTCGACCTAAAAAAAATTTTTTTAGTACATCCTCGATTTAAAAAAATTTTTTTAGTACATCCTCGATTTAAAAAAAATTTTTTTAGTACATCCTCGATCTAAAAAAATTTTTTTAGTACATCCTCGATCTAAAAAAAATATTTTTAGTACATCCTTGATATGAAAAAATTTTTTTTAGTACATCCTCGATTTAAAAAAAATTTTTTAGTACATCCTCGATCTAAAAAAAATTTTTTTAGCACATCCTCGATCTAAAAAAATTTTTTTAGTACATCCTCGATTTAAAAAAAATTTTTTTAGTACATCCTCGATCTAAAAAAAATTTTTTAGTACATCCTCGATTTAAAAAAAATTTTTTAGTACATCCTCGATCTAAAAAAAATTTTTTTTAAGCACATCCTCGATCTAAAAAAATTTTTTTAGTACATCCTCGATTTAAAAAAAATTTTTTTAGTACATCCTCGATCTAAAAAAATTTTTTTAGTACATCCTCGATCTAAAAAAAATTTTTTTTAGTACATCCTCGATCTAAAAAAATTTTTTTAGTACATCCTCGATTTAAAAAAAATTTTTTTAGTACATCCTCGATTTAAAAAAATTTTTTTAGTACATCCTCGATCTAAAAAAAATTTTTTAGTACATCCTCGATCAAAAAAAAATTTTTTTAGTACATCCTCGATCTAAAAAAATTTTTTTAGTACATCCTCGATCTAAAAAAATTTTTTAGTACATCCTCGATCTAAAAAAATTTTTTTAGTACATCCTCGATCTAAAAAAAATTTTTTTAGTACATCCTTGATATGAAAAAATTTTTTTTAGTACATCCTCGATCAAAAAAAATGTTTTTAGTACATCCTCGATCTAAAAAAAATTTTTTTAGTACATCCTTGATATGAAAAAAATTTTTTTAGTACATCCTCGATCTAAAAAAAATTTTTTTAGTACATCCTCGATCAAAAAAAATTTTTTTAGTACATCCTTGATATGAAAAAAATTTTTTTAGTACATCCTCGATCAAAAAAAATGTTTTTAGTACATCCTCGATCTAAAAAAAATTTTTTTAGTACATCCTTGATATGAAAAAAATTTTTTTAGTACATCCTCGATCTAAAAAAAATTTTTTTAGTACATCCTCGATCTAAAAAAATTTTTTTAGTACATCCTCGATCTAAAAAAAATTTTTTTAGTACATCCTTGATATGAAAAAATTTTTTTTAGTACATCCTCGATCTAAAAAAATTTTTTTAGTACATCCTCGATCAAAAAAATTTTTTTTAGTACATCCTCGATCTAAAAAAAAAATTTTTAGTACATCCTTGATATGAAAAAATTTTTTTTAGTACATCCTCGATCTAAAAAAATTTTTTTAGTACATCCTCGAGCAAAAAAAAATTTTTTAGTACATCCTCGATCTAAAAAAATTTTTTTAGTACATCCACGATCTAAAAAAATTTTTTTAGTACATCCTCGATCTAAAAAAAATTTTTTTAGTACATCCTTGATATGAAAAAAATTTTTTTAGTACATCCTCGATCTAAAAAATTTTGTAGTATATCCTCGATCAAAAAAAATTTTTTTAGTACATCCTCGATCTAAAAAATTTATTTTAGTACATCCTCGATCTAAAAAAATTTTTTTAGTACATCCTCGATCTAAAAAAATTTTTTTAGTACATCCTCGATCTAAAAAAAAATTTTTTAGTACATCCTAGATCAAAAACAATTTTTTTAGTACATCCTCGATCTAAAAAAAATTTTTTTAGTACATCCTTGATATGAAAAAATTTTTTTAGTACATCCTCGATCTAAAAAAATTTTTTTAGTACATCATCGATCTTAAAAAATTTTTTTAGTACATCCTCGATCAAAAAAAAATTTTTTAGTACATCCTCGATCAAAAAAAATTTTTTTAGTACATCCTTGATCTAAAAAAAAATTTTTTAGTACATCCTTGATATGAAAAAAATTTTTTAGTACATCCTCGATCTAAAAAAATTTTTTTAGTACATCCTCGATCAAAAAAAATTTTTTTAGTACATCCTCGATCAAAAAAAATTTTTTTAGTACATCCTTGATCTAAAAAAAATATTTTTAGTACATCCTCGATCAAAAAAAATTTTTTTAGTACATCCTCGATCTAAAAAAAATTTTTTTAGTACATCCTCGATCTAAAAAAATTTTTTTAGTACATCCTCGATCTAAAAAAAATTTTTTTAGTACATCCTCGATTTAAAAAAAAAATTTCTAGTACATCCTCGATCTGAAAAAAATTTTTTTAGTACATCCTCGATCTAAAAAAATTTTTTTAGTACATCCTCGATCAAAAAAAATTTTTTTAGTACATCCTCGATCAAATAAAAAATTTTTTTAGTACATCCTCGATCTAAAAAAATTTTTTTTAGTACATCCTTGATATGAAAAAATTTTTTTTAGTACATCCTCGATCTAAAAAAATTTTTTTAGTACATCCTCGATCAAAAAAAAAATTTTTTTAGTACATCCTCGATCTAAAAAAAATTTTTTTAGTACATCCTTGATATGAAAAAAATTTTTTTAGTACATCCTCGATCTAAAAAAATTTTTTAGTACATCCTCGATATAAAAAAAATTTTTTTAGTACATCCTTGATATGAAAAAATTTTTTTTAGTACATCCTCGATCTAAAAAAATTTTTTTAGTACATCCTCGATCAAAAAAAATTTTTTTAGTACATCCTCGATCTAAAAAAAAATTTTTTAGTACATCCTTGATATGAAAAAATTTTTTTAGTACATCCTCGATCTAAAAAAATTTTTTTAGTACATCCTCGATCAAAAAAAATTTTTTTAGTACATCCTCGATCAAAAAAAATTTTTTTAGTACATCCTTGATCTAAAAAAAATATTTTTAGTACATCCTCGATCAAAAAAAATTTTTTTAGTACATCCTCGATCTAAAAAAAATTTTTTTAGTACATCCTCGATCTAAAAAAATTTTTTTAGTACATCCTCGATCTAAAAAAAATTTTTTTAGTACATCCTCGATTTAAAAAAAAAATTTCTAGTACATCCTCGATCTGAAAAAAATTTTTTTAGTACATCCTCGATCTAAAAAAATTTTTTTAGTACATCCTCGATCAAAAAAAATTTTTTTAGTACATCCTCGATCAAAAAAAATTTATTTAGTACATCCTTGATCTAAAAAAAATATTTTTAGTGCATACTCGATCAAAAAAAATTTTTTTAGTACATCCTCGATCTAAAAAAAATTTTTTTAGTACATCCTTGATGTAAAAAAATTTTTTTTAGTACATCCTCGATCTAAAAAAATTTTTTTAGTACATCCTCGATCTAAAAAAATTTTTTTAGTACATCCTCGATCTAAAAAAAAATTTTTTAGTACATCCTCGATTTAAAAAAAAATTTCTAGTACATCCTCGATCTGAAAAAAATTTTTTTAGTACATCCTCGATCTAAAAAAAATTGTTTTAGTACATCCTTGATATGAAAAAATTTTTTTTAGTACATCCTCGATTTAAAAAAATTTTTTAGTACATCCTCGATCTAAAAAAATTTTTTTAGTACATCCTCGATCTAAAAAAAATTTTTTTAGTACAACCTTGATATGAAAAATTTTTTTAGTACATCCTCGATCTAAAAAAAATTTTTTTAGTACATCCTTGATATGAAAAAATTTTTTTTAGTACATCCTCGATCTAAAAAAATTTTTTTAGTACATCCTCGATCTAAAAAAAATTTTTTTAGTACCTCCTTGATATGAAAAAATTTTTTTAGTACATCCTCGATCTAAAAAAATTTTTTTAGTACATCCTTGATGTGAAAAAATTTTTTTTAGTACATCCTCGATCTAAAAAAATTTTTTTAGTACATCCTCGATCTAACAAAATTTTTTTAGTACATCCTCGAACTAAAAAAATTTTTTTAGTACATCCTCGATCAAAAAAAATTTTTTTAGTACATCCTCGATCTAAAAAAAATTTTTTTAGTACATCCTTGATATGAAAAAATTTTTTTTAGTACATCCTCGATCTAAAAAAATTTTTTTAGTACATCCTCGATCTAAAAAAATTTTTTTAGTACATCCTCGATCTAAAAAAAATTTTTTTAGTACATCCTCGATCTAAAAAAAATTTTTTTAGTACATCCTTGATATGAAAAAATTTTTTTTAGTACATCCTCGATCTAAAAAAATTTTTTTAGTACATCCTCGATCAAAAAAATTTTTTTTAGTACATCCTCGATCTAAAAAAAATTTTTTTAGTACATCCTTGATATGAAAAAATTTTTTTTAGTACATCCTCGATCTAAAAAAATTTTTTTAGTACATCCTCGATCAAAAAAAATTTTTTTAGTACATCCTCGATCTAAAAAAAAATTTTTTAGTACATCCTTGATATGAAAAAAATTTTTTTAGTACACCCTCGATCTAAAAAAATTTTTTTAGTACATCCTCGATCAAAAAAAATTTTTTTAGTACATCCTTGATCTGAAAAATATATTTTTAGTACATCCTCGATGTAAAAAAAATTTTTTAGTACATCCTCGATCTAAAAAATTTTTTTAGTACATCCTCGATCAAAAAAAATTTTTTTAGTACATCCTCGATCAAAAAAAATTTTTTTAGTACATCCTCGATCAAACAAAATTTTTTTAGTACATCCTTGATCTAAAAAAAATATTTTTAGTACATCCTCGATCAAAAAAATTTTTTTTAGTACATCCTCGATCTAAAAAAAATTTTTTTAGTACATCCTTGATATGAAAAAATTTTTTTTAGTACATCCTCGATCTAAAAAAAATTTTTTTAGTACATCCTCGATAAAAAAAATTTTTTTAGTACATCCTCGATCTAAAAAAAATTTTTTTAGTACATCCTTGATATGAAAAAAATTTTTTTAGTACACCCTCGATCTAAAAAAATTTTTTAGTACATCCTCGATCTAAAAAAAATTTATTTAGTACATCCTTGAAATGAAAAAATTTTTTTTAGTACATCCTCGATCTAAAAAAATTTTTTTAGTACATCCTCGATCAAAAAAAATTTTTTTAGTACATCCTCGATCTAAAAAAAATTTTTCTAGTACATCCTTGATATGAAAAAATTTTTTTTAGTACATCCTTGATATGAAAAAATTTTTTTTAGTACATCCTCGATCTAAAAAAATTTTTTTAGTACATCCTCGATCTAAACAAATTTTTTTAGTACATCCTCGATCTAAAAAAAATTTTTTTAGTACATTCGCGATCAAAAAAAATTTTTTTAGTACATCCTCGATCTAAAAAAATTTTTTTAGTACATCCTTGATCTGAAAAATATATTTTTAGTACATCCTCGATCTAAAAAAATTTTTTTAGTACATCCTCGATCTAAAAAAATTTTTTTAGTACATCCTCGATCAAAAAAAAATTTTTTTAGTACATCCTCGATCTAAAAAAAATTTTTTTAGTACATCCTCGATCTAAAAAAAATTTTTTTAGTACATCCTCGATCTAAAAAAATTTTTTTAGTACATCCTCGATCAAAAAAAAATTTTTTTAGTACATCCTCGATCTAAAAAAATTTTTTTAGTACATCCTCGATCTAAAAAAATTTTTTTAGTACATCCTCGATCAAAAAAAAATTTTTTTAGTACATCCTCGATCTAAAAAAAATTTTTTTAGTACATCCTCGATCTAAAAAAATTTTTTAGTACATCCTCGATTTAAAAAAATTTTTTTTAGTACATCCTCGATCTAAAAAAAATTTTTTTAGTACATCCTCGATTTAAAAAAAATTTTTCTAGTACATCCTCGATCTAAAAAAATTTTTTTAGTACATCCTCGATCTAAAAAAATTTTTTTAGTACATCTTCGATCTTAAAAAATTTTTTTAGTACATCCTTGATATGAAAAAATTTTTTTTAGTACATCCTCGATTTAAAAAAATTTTTTAGTACATCCTCGATCTAAAAAAATTTTTTTAGTACATCCTCGATCAAAAAAAATTTTTTTAGTACATCCTCGATCTAAAAAAAATTTTTTAGTACATCCTCGATCTAAAAAAAAATTTTTTAGTACATCCTTGATATGAAAAAATTTTTTTTAGTACATCCTCGATTTAAAAAAATTTTTTAGTACATCCTCGATCTAAAAAAATTTTTTTAGTACATCCTCGATCAAAAAAAATTTTTTTAGTACATCCTTGATCTGAAAAATATATTTTTAGTACATCCTCGATCTAAAAAAATTTTTTTAGTACATCCTCGATCTAAAAAAATTTTTTTAGTACATCCTCGATCAAAAAAAAATTTTTTTAGTACATCCTCGATCTAAAAAAAATTTTTTTAGTACATCCTCGATCTAAAAAAAATTTTTTTAGTACATCCTCGATCTAAAAAAATTTTTTTAGTACATCCTCGATCAAAAAAAAATTTTTTTAGTACATCCTCGATCTAAAAAAATTTTTTTAGTACATCCTCGATCTAAAAAAATTTTTTTAGTACATCCTCGATCAAAAAAAAATTTTTTTAGTACATCCTCGATCTAAAAAAAATTTTTTTAGTACATCCTCGATCTAAAAAAATTTTTTAGTACATCCTCGATTTAAAAAAATTTTTTTTAGTACATCCTCGATCTAAAAAAAATTTTTTTAGTACATCCTCGATTTAAAAAAAATTTTTCTAGTACATCCTCGATCTAAAAAAATTTTTTTAGTACATCCTCGATCTAAAAAAATTTTTTTAGTACATCTTCGATCTAAAAAAAATTTTTTTAGTACATCCTTGATATGAAAAAATTTTTTTAGTACATCCTTGATCTAAAAAAATTTTCTAGTACATCCTTGATATGAAAAAAATTTTTTTAGTACATCCTCGATCTAAAAAAATTTTTTTAGTACATCCTCGATTTAAAAAAATTTTTTCTAGTACATCCTTGATCTAAAAAAATTTTTTTAGTACATCCTCGATCTAAAAAAATTTTTTTAGTACATCCTCGATCAAAAAAAAATTTTTTTAGTACATCCTCGATCTAAGAAAAATTTTTTTAGTACATCCTCGATCTAAAAAAAATTTTTAGTACATCCTCGATCAAAAAAAAATTTTTTTAGTACATCCTCGATCTAAAAAAATTTTTTTAGTACATCCTCGATCTAAAAAAAATTTTTTTAGTACATCCTCGATCTAAAAAAATTTTTTTAGCACATCCTCGATTTAAAAAAAATTTTTTTAGTACATCCTCGATCTAAAAAATTTTTTTTAGTACATCCTCGATTTAAAAAAAATTTTTTTAGTACATCCTCGATCTAAAAAAATTTTTTTAGTACATCCTCGATCTAAAAAAATTTTTTTAATACATCCTCGATCAAAAAAAAATTTTTTTAGTACATCCTCGATCTAAAAAAATTTTTTTAGTACATCCTCGATTTAAAAAAAATTTTTTTAGTACATCCTCGATCTAAAAAAATTTTTTTAGTACATCCTCGATCTAAAAAAATTTTTTTAGTACATCCTCGATTTAAAAAAAATTTTTTAGTACATCCTCGATCTAAAAAAAATTTTTTTAGTACATCCTCGATCTAAAAAAATTTTTTTAGTACATCCTCGATTTAAAAAAAAATTTTTTAGTACATCCTCGATCTAAAAAAATTTTTTTAGTACATCCTCGTTCTAAAAAAATTTTTTTAGTACATCCTCGATCTAAAAAAAATTTTTTTAGTACATCCTTGATATGAAAAAAATTTTTTTAGTACATCCTCGATCTAAAAAAATTTTTTTAGTACATCCTCGATCTAAAAAAATTTTTTTTAGTACATCCTCGACCTAAAAAAAATATTTTTAGTACATCCTCGATCTATAAAAATTTTTTTATTACATCCTCGATCTAAAAAAATTTTTTTTAGTACATCCTCGATCTAAAAAAATTTTTTAGTACATCCTCGATCTAAAAAAAATTTTTTTAGTACATCCTCGATTTAAAAAAAATTTTTCTAGTACTTCCCCGATCTAAAAAAATTTTTTTAGTACATCCTCGATCTAAAAAAATTTTTTTAGTACATCCTCGATCAAAAAAAAATTTTTTTAGTACATCCTTGATATGAAAAAATTTTTTAGTACATCCTCGATCTAAAAAAATTTTTTTAGTACATCCTCGATTTAAAAAAATTTTTCTAGTACATCCTCGATCTAAAAAAATTTTTTTAGTACATCCTCGATTTAAAAAAATTTTTTTTAGTACATCCTCGATCTAAAAAAAATTTTTTTAGTACATCCTCGATTTAAAAAAAATTTTTCTAGTACATCCTCGATCTAAAAAAATTTTTTTAGTACATCCTCGATCTAAAAAAATTTTTTTAGTACATCCTCGATCTAAAAAAAAATTTTTTTAGTACATCCTTGATATGAAAAAAATTTTTTTAGTACATCCTCGATCTAAAAAAATTTTTTAGTACATCCTCGATCTAAAAAAAATTTTTTTAGTACATCCTCGATTTAAAAAAAATTTTTCTAGTACATCCTCGATCTAAAAAAATTTTTTTAGTACATCCTCGATCTTAAAAAAATTTTTTTAGTACATCCTCGATCTAAAAAATTTTTTTAGTACATCGTCGATCAAAAAAAAATTTTTTTAGTACATCCTCGATCTAAAAAAATTTTTTTAGTACATCCTCGATTTAAAAAAAAATTTTTTAGTACATCCTCGATCTAAAAATATTTTTTTAGTACATCCTCGATCTAAAAAAAATTTTTTTAGTACATCCTCGATTTAAAAAAAATTTTTCTAGTACATCCTCGATCTAAAAAAATTTTTTTAGTACATCCTCGATCTAAAAAAATTTTTTTAGTACATCCTCGATCTATAAAAATTTTTTTAGTACATCCTCGATCTAAAAAAAATTTTTTTAGTACATCCTTGATATGAAAAAAATTTTTTTAGTACATCCTCGATCTAAAAAAATTTTTTAGTACATCCTCGATCTAAAAAAAATTTTTTTTGTACATCCTCGATTTAAAAAAAATTTTTCTAGTACATCCTCGATCTAAAAAAATTTTTTTAGTACATCCTCGATCTAAAAAAATTTTTTTAGTACATCCTCGATCTAAAAAATTTTTTTAGTACATCGTCGATCAAAAAAAAATTTTTTTAGTACATCCTCGATCTAAAAAAATTTTTTTAGTACATCCTCGATTTAAAAAAAAATTTTTTAGTACATCCTCGATCTAAAAATATTTTTTTAGTACATCCTCGATCTAAAAAAAATTTTTTTAGTACATCCTCGATTTAAAAAAAATTTTTCTAGTACATCCTCGATCTAAAAAAATTTTTTTAGTACATCCTCGATCTAAAAAAATTTTTTTAGTACATCCTCGATCAAAAAAAAATTTTTTTAGTACATCCTCGATCTAAACAAATTTTTTTAGTACATCCTCGATTTAAAAAAAATTTTTTTAGTACATCCTCGATTTAAAAAAATTTTTTTAGTACATCCTCGATCTAAAAAAAATTTTTTTAGTACATCCTCGATCTAAAAAAATTTTTTTAGTACATCCTCGACCTAAAAAAAATTTTTTTAGTACATCCTCGATCTAAAAAAATTTTTTTAGTACATCCTCGACCTAAAAAAAATTTTTTTAGTACATCCTCGATCTAAAAAAATTTTTTTAGTACATCCTCGATTTAAAAAAAATTTTTTTAGTACATCCTCGATCTAAAAAAATTTTTCTAGTACATCCTCGATCTAAAAAAATTTTTTTAGTACATCCTCGATCTAAAAAAATTTTTTTAGTACATCCTCGATCTAAAAAAATTTTTTTAGTTAATCCTCGATCTAAAAAAATTTTTTTAGTACATCCTCGATTTAAAAAAAATTTTTTTAGTACATCCTCGATTTAAAAAATTTTTTTAGTACATCCTCGACCTAAAAAAAATTTTTTTAGTACATCCTCGATCTAAAAAAATTTTTTTAGTACATCCTCGACCTAAAAAAAATTTTTTTAGTACATCCTCGATCTAAAAAAATTTTTTTAGTACATCCTCGACCTAAAAAAAATTTTTTTAGTACATCCTCGATCTAAAAAAATTTTTTTAGTACATCCTCGATTTAAAAAAAATTTTTTTAGTACATCCTCGATTTAAAAAAATTTTTTTAGTACATCCACGATCTAAAAAAAATTTTTTTAGTACATCCTCGATTTAAAAAAAATTTTTTTAGTACATCCTTGATATGAAAAAAATTTTTTTAGTACATCCTCGATCTAAAAAAATTTTTTTAGTACATCCTCGATCTAAAAAAATTTTTTTAGTACATCCTCGATCTAAAAAAATTTTTGTAGTACATCCTCGATCAAAAAAAATTTTTTTAGTACATCCTCGATTTAAAAAAAATTTTTTTAGTACATCCTCGATCTAAAAAAATTTTTTTAGTACATCCTCGACCTAAAAAAAATTTTTTTAGTACATCCTCGATCAAAAAAAATTTTTTTAGTACATCCTTGATATGAAAAAAATTTTTTTAGTACATCCTCGATCTAAAAAAATTTATTTAGTACATCCTCGATCTAAAAAAAATTTTTTTAGTACATCCTCGATCAAAAAAAATTTTTTTAGTACATCCTCGATCAAAAAAAAATTTTTTTAGTACATCCTTGATCTAAAAAAAATTGTTTTAGTACATCCTCGATCTAAAAAAATTTTTTTAGTACATCCTCGATCTAAAAAAAATTTTTTTAGTACATCCTCGATCTAAAAAAATATTTTTAGTACATCCTCGATCAAAATAATTTTTTTTAGTACATCCTCGATCTAAAAAAATTTTTTTAGTACATCCGCGATCTAAAAAAATTTTTTTAGTACATCCTCGATCTAAAAAAATTTTTTTAGTACATCCTCGATCTAAAAAAATATTTTTAGTACATCCTCGATCAAAATAATTTTTTTTAGTACATCCTCGATCTAAAAAAATTTTTTTAGTACATCCGCGATCTAAAAAAATTTTTTTAGTACATCCTCGATCTAAAAAAATTTTTTTAGTACATCCTCGATCTAAAAAAATTTTTCTAGTACATCCTCGATCTAAAAGAAATTTTTTTAGTACATCCTTGATATGAAAAAAATTTTTTTAGTACATCCTCGATCTAAAAAAAATTTTTTAGTACATCATCGATAAAAAAAAAATTTTTAGTACATCCTCGATCTAAAAAAAATTTTTTAGTACATCCTCGATCTAAAAAATAATTTTTTAGTACATCCTCGATCTAAAAAAATTTTTTTAGTACATCCTCGATCTAAAAAAATATTTTTAGTACATCTTCGATCAAAAAAAAATTTTTTAAGTACATCCTCGATCTAAAAAAAATTTTTTTAGTACATCCTCGATCAAAAAAAAAATTTTTTTAGTACATCCTCGATCTAAAAAATAATTTTTTAGTACATCCTCGATCTAAAAAAATTTTTTTAGTACATCCTCGATCTAAAAAAATATTTTTAGTACATCTTCGATCAAAAAAAAATTTTTTAAGTACATCCTCGATCTAAAAAAAATTTTTTTAGTACATCCTCGATCAAAAAAAAAATTTTTTTAGTACATCCTCGATCTAAAAAATAATTTTTTAGTACATCCTCGATCTAAAAAAAAAATTTTTAGTACATCCTCGATCAAAAAAAATTTTTTTAGTACATCCTCGATCTAAAAAAAATTTTTTTAGTACATCCTCGATATGAAAAAATTTTTTTAGTACATCCTTGATATGAAAAAAATTTTTAAGTACATCCTCGATATGAAAAAAATTTTTTTAGTACATCCCATTCGCAATCATCCGACGGTGCGGTCCAATCGATCCCAGGTGGAAACCTTTCGCGTACACACCCATTCTCTCTCACTCTGTTAAGCTGTCTTTGTATTTTTTGTGCGTCTGTGTCACGAAACCAGCCAAGTGCATCTTCGTCCCCGCGAGTGTCCACGAAGGCCCGGTTTTTGTCATTTTATTCCCCGCTGTATTGTTTTCCGCGCACATTTCGCGCGCAAGTGTGTAGTTATTCGATTGTCCCTTAAGCGTGTGTGAAGCGCGTGCATTTGCGAAAAAAAAATGTCGTCCAAGGTGCAAGAAAATGGCAGTGCCACCAGCAACCCAAGTACCGCTTCAAGCAACACCAGCTCGATGGCCGGGTTGCCTCATCTCGAGTCCCTCGATCGGATGTTGAAGTTGCCGGTGGTGGATGTGACCTGGCAGCAGACGCAAAACGTGTACGGGCGCGTTAAAGACTGCAACCCACTGCTGACGTGGGCTCTCGGTACAGCAGAGGATGTCGTGTGTCGAGCTGTCACCATCTCAGCACCACTCGTCCAGAAGCTTGACCGGCCACTCCAGCTGGTGGACCAGACGTTGGTTAAGGGCATCGACAAGCTGGAGGTGAACGCCCCCATCATCAGGGAACAACCGGCCGAGATCTACCAGCAGGCACGTACGAAGGTGATGGAGACGGTCAAGCCACACATCGAGAAGGTGTGTGAATTGCGGTCGGCATCACAACAACGTGCTGCCTCGCTGAAGGATCTCTCCTGGCGTAAGGCGAACGAGGTGTTGGCAACACAGTACGGCACCCTGGCGGTCAACAGCGTCGACACAACGGCACAGCTGGCCGAACGTCTGCTCGACTACTACTTCCCGAAGTCGGAGAGTGACACCGATGACGATAATGTACCCATCTCTGCCAAGGATGATCCCGTGCTGCACACGGTGCAAACCGTTGGCCGGCTCTCGAACAAGCTCGCCCACCGGATCTACCGTACCGTCTCGACACAGGTGAAGTCCCTGCTCATCGCCGTGCTGCACCTGACCCAGTACCTCAACTTCATCAACGAGAAGCGGCAGGCGGTCGAGAGTGGCCACAAGGCCACAGTCGGGAAGCCAGGAACAAATCGCGGTCATAAGTATTTTTTGTCAGAATTGCTTGGTTTTTTTTGCTTACAAAAAGGTGTTGAATGTGTTGACCAATTACTCATTTAAGACGATTGTTGCAAGTGTACATCCAGAGCGTGCCACTTGCATCTGCATATAGCATGTTGATAACGCCATGCTTCAAGCATCTCATGTACATATGTCATAGCCCCGGGTGCATCGGCACTAATTCTTCACGTGCTACGTTTATGTGTGAATTTCTCACTTTCATTCACGTTTATTCGTATTTCTTTTAGGACATAAATTTTAATATTGAAAAATATAATAGCTGTGCTTAATATTGAAAAACTGCATTTTAAAATCAAGCGTTATTTCGTCACCCATGTTTTGGGTGACGCGGCACGCAAGGTCTTATAGATGCTTAACGTTTTTAGCAAATAATTTGAATTTAGTATGTTTTATTTATAAGAAAAAATCTTCTGTTACTTCTGTTGTTCAAAATTAAGCTTTAACTCATCTTCTACTGTTCTTTGTTCATCTCCTTCATGTAAAATCATGTACTACAGGATTTTCATCATCTGCTGTCCATAGCTCAGGGCCTGTCATACAAGAGTCATCGTCATTTAGAAAGAATTTTTTAACTACTTGCACGTGTCTTCTAAAGCATACACTCGTGATGATTGTTCTTGCGTGAGTGGTTCTGTCCCGTCTGAAGCATTTGTGACGTGATTCTAATGCTGCTTCTCCTACACATCCTATGGGTACAGGAGAAGGTAACATGATGTCTCGTGCATGAGTTGCTGGCATTTTTTTTACCAATTATACAACTCCAAAAACTTTCTATAGGTAGCATTACAATATTTTCCAAATGCTGCAGCATCTACAGACTTCTATAGGCAGCTGATGACTATAGGAATGTTTCCGAACCTATCGATAAGATCTTCATCAACATCCAGAGAGGAACTTGCTAAGCTTGGATTGGAAAAAAAAACGTCGACAAACAATTTCCCGCTGTACTGTTTGCCGAAGATCCTGGTCGTGGTTGATCCACTTTCACTCCAAAAGCATTATACAGCTGCTGGCGAACAATTTTTTGTTCCGGTTTTCGACCTCCTTAGTAATCCTCCATTTTTTTCTTACAGTGATACAGTGATAAGAAATGTTCAAAATACATTGGCAAAAAAACCGTAGCCAGCAATGAAAGGGGTGAAATACCGCGGCTCAATGCACATGGAATTGGATTAAAGCCGCTTTCCAGCATCTACAGCTAGATCATTCATCTGTACAGGAGAAAAGCACTACAAACTGGACACAGCACATGGTTGGATTTCGAGTAATTATTGATCGATCACTTTTCCTATCTATCATGGTTAGCAAAAAATTGGAACTTCAACTCTTTACTTTTCCCCTCCGCTTAAGCGCACTGTCCTTTTTTTTCCAAGGATTTGTAAGTTCACTCTCTATTTCACTTGTCGTTTGAGGTACTCATTCCCTAGTCTCATTTGCCAAAAACCATTGAAATTGGTCTACAAAAGCTGTTACTTTGCGCTTTGGTTCTGAACCAAAAGATTGTTTTCTCATCCGTAACCGTCAATAATGAATTTAGCTTCTTTTGTTCCAAAATATTCTTCAAAAACCTCCCGTCGCATCTCTTTTATCCGCCTCTCTGCTGTGACATTTGCTAGAGATTGAACTCTCACTTTCACACTATTTTCGCTCACTTGTATACCTGAGCGAACACATAACGTTTTTCGCCTTTTTGCACTTCTTTATACGCTGGAAATCGTGAACGATCTTTCGATAAATTATAATCAATGCAAAATCCAAACGCCTCCCTCTCCGTTCGTCAGCTGTGTTTGACTCGGATTTTGCACTTAAGGCGAGTTGGATCGATTCGAACTTATTTTCTTTACGAGCTATTTTGCTTGCAAATTCTAGCACTTCTTCCAAAATTATATATTTTTCACCCAAATCACGCCGATTCTGCGCCGTCTTTGTCGTTTGCCAATAATTTCGAAAGATTTACGAGAGCTCTTCCAACTCTGCTATCATTCTCCTTCTGTGTGTGTGTGCTTTCGCTTCGACATACAATATAAAAAATTTGAATTTAGCCACTTTTGATTATATTTTTCCAATCGCATTCGGTGATCGTCCTTAATCAAAAAAAAAATTTTTTTAATACATCCTCGATAAAAAAAAAATTTTTCTAGTACATCCTCGATATAAAAAAAATTTTTTAGTACATCCTCGATCAAAAAAAATTATTTAAGTACATCCTTGATCTAAAAAAAATTTTTTTAGTACATCCTCGATCTAAAAAAATTTTTTTAGTACATCCTCGATCTAAAAAAATTTTTTTAGTACATCCTTGATATGAAAAAATTTTTTTTAGTACATCCTCGATCAAAAAAAAATTTTTTAGTACATCCTCGATCTAAAAAAAATTTTTTTAGTACATCCTTGATATGAAAAAATTTTTTTTAGTACATCCTCGATCAAAAAAAAATTTTTTAGTACATCCTTGATATAAAAAAAATTTTTTTAGTACATCCTCGATCAAAAAAAATTTTTTTAGTACATCCTCGATCTAAAAAAAATTTTTTTAGTACATCCTCGATCAAAAAAAAATTTTTTAGTACATCCTTCATTGAAAAAAATTTTTTTAGTACATCCTTGATATGAAAAAAATTTTTTTAGTACATCCTCGATCAAAAAAAATTTTTTTAGTACATCCTTGATCTAAAAAAAATTTTTTTAGTACATCCTTGATATGAAAAAATTTTTTTTAGTACATCCTCGATCAAAAAAAATTTTTTTAGTACATCCTCGATCTAAAAAAAATTTTTTTAGTACATCCTTGATATGAAAAAAATTTTTTTAGTACATCCTCGATCAAAAAAAATTTTTTTAGTACATCCTCGATCTAAAAAAAATTTTTTTAGTACATCCTTGATATGAAAAAAATTTTTTTAGTACATCCTCGATCAAAAAAAAATTTTTTTAGTACATCCTTGATCTAAAAAAAATTTTTTTAGTACATCCTTGATATGAAAAAATTTTTTTTAGTACATCCTCGATCAAAAAAAATTTTTTTAGTACATCCTCGATCTAAAAAAAATTTTTTTAGTACATCCTTGATATGAAAAAAATTTTTTTAGTACATCCTCGATCAAAAAAAATTTTTTTAGTACATCCTTGATTTAAAAAAAATTTTTTTAGTACATCCTTGATATGGAAAAAATTTTTTTAGTACATCCTCGATCAAAACAAATTTTTTTAGTACATCCTCGATCTAAAAAAAATTTTTTTAGTACATCCTGGATCAAAAAAAAATTTTTTAGTACATCCTCGATCTAAAAATAATTTTTTTAGTACATCCTCGATCAAAAAAAATTTTTTTAGTACATCCTCGATCTAAAAAAAATTTTTTTAGTACATCCTTGATATGAAAAAAATTTTTTTAGTACATCCTCGATCAAAAAAAATTTTTTTAGTACATCCTTGATTTAAAAAAAATTTTTTTAGTACATCCTTGATATGGAAAAAATTTTTTTAGTACATCCTCGATCAAAAAAAATTTTTTTAGTACATCCTCGATCTAAAAAAAATTTTTTTAGTACATCCTCGATCAAAAAAAAATTTTTTAGTACATCCTTGATATGAAAAAAATTTTTTTAGTACATCCTCGATCAAAAAAAATTTTTTTAGTACATCCTCGATCTAAAAAAAATTTTTTTAGTACATCCTCGATCAAAAAAAAATTTTTTAGTACATCCTTCATTGAAAAAAATTTTTTTAGTACATCCTTGATATGAAAAAAATTTTTTTAGTACATCCTCGATCAAAAAAAATTTTTTTAGTACATCCTTGATCTAAAAAAAATTTTTTTAGTACATCCTTGATATGAAAAAATTTTTTTTAGTACATCCTCGATCAAAAAAAATTTTTTTAGTACATCCTCGATCTAAAAAAAATTTTTTTAGTACATCCTTGATATGAAAAAAATTTTTTTAGTACATCCTCGATCAAAAAAAATTTTTTTAGTACATCCTTGATCTAAAAAAAATTTTTTTAGTACATCCTTGATATGGAAAAATTTTTTTTAGTACATCCTCGATCAAAAAAAATTTTTTTAGTACATCCTCGATCTAAAAAAAATTTTTTTAGTACATCCTCGATCAAAAAAAAATTTTTTAGTACATCCTCGATCTAAAAAAAATTTTTTTAGTACATCCTCGATCAAAAAAAATTTTTTTAGTACATCCTTGATATGAAAAAAATTTTTTTAGTACATCCTCGATCAAAAAAAATTTTTTTAGTACATCCTTGATCTAAAAAAAATTTTTTTAGTACATCCTTGATATGGAAAAATTTTTTTTAGTACATCCTCGATCAAAACAAATTTTTTTAGTACATCCTCGATCTAAAAAAAATTTTTTTAGTACATCCTGGATCAAAAAAAAATTTTTTAGTACATCCTCGATCTAAAAAAAATTTTTTTTAGTACATCCTCGATCAAAAAAAATTTTTTTAGTACATCCTCGATCTAAAAAAAATTTTTTTAGTACATCCTTGATATGAAAAAAATTTTTTTAGTACATCCTCGATCAAAAAAAATTTTTTTAGTACATCCTTGATCTAAAAAAAATTTTTTTAGTACATCCTTGATATGAAAAAATTTTTTTTAGTACATCCTCGATCAAAAAAAATTTTTTTAGTACATCCTCGATCTAAAAAAAATTTTTTTAGTACATCCTTGATATGAAAAAAATTTTTTTAGTACATCCTCGATCAAAAAAAATTTTTTTAGTACATCCTTGATTTAAAAAAAATTTTTTTAGTACATCCTTGATATGGAAAAAATTTTTTTAGTACATCCTCGATCAAAAAAAATTTTTTTAGTACATCCTCGATCTAAAAAAAATTTTTTTAGTACATCCTCGATCAAAAAAAAAATTTTTTAGTACATCCTTGATATGAAAAAAATTTTTTTAGTACATCCTCGATCAAAAAAAATTTTTTTTAGTACATCCTCGATCTAAAAAAAATTTTTTTAGTACATCCTCGATCAAAAAAAAATTTTTTAGTACATCCTTCATTGAAAAAAATTTTTTTAGTACATCCTTGATATGAAAAAAATTTTTTTAGTACAACCTCGATCAAAAAAAATTTTTTTAGTACATCCTTGATCTAAAAAAAATTTTTTTAGTACATCCTTGATATGAAAAAATTTTTTTTAGTACATCCTCGATCAAAAAAAATTTTTTTAGTACATCCTCGATCTAAAAAAAATTTTTTTAGTACATCCTTGATATGAAAAAAATTTTTTTAGTACATCCTCGATCAAAAAAAATTTTTTTAGTACATCCTCGATCTAAAAAAAATTTTTTTAGTACATCCTTGATATGAAAAAAATTTTTTTAGTACATCCTCGATCAAAAAAAATTTTTTTAGTACATCCTTGATCTAAAAAAAATTTTTTTAGTACATCCTTGATATGAAAAAATTTTTTTTAGTACATCCTCGATCAAAAAAAATTTTTTTAGTACATCCTCGATCTAAAAAAAATTTTTTTAGTACATCCTTGATATGAAAAAAATTTTTTTAGTACATCCTCGATCAAAAAAAAATTTTTTTAGTACATCCTTGATTTAAAAAAAATTTTTTTAGTACATCCTTGATATGGAAAAAATTTTTTTAGTACATCCTCGATCAAAACAAATTTTTTTAGTACATCCTCGATCTAAAAAAAATTTTTTTAGTACATCCTGGATCAAAAAAAAATTTTTTAGTACATCCTCGATCTAAAAAAAATTTTTTTAGTACATCCTCGATCAAAAAAAATTTTTTTAGTACATCCTCGATCTAAAAAAAATTTTTTTAGTACATCCTTGATATGAAAAAAATTTTTTTAGTACATCCTCGATCAAAAAAAATTTTTTTAGTACATCCTTGATTTAAAAAAAATTTTTTTAGTACATCCTTGATATGGAAAAAATTTTTTTAGTACATCCTCGATCAAAAAAAATTTTTTTAGTACATCCTCGATCTAAAAAAAATTTTTTTAGTACATCCTCGATCAAAAAAAAATTTTTTAGTACATCCTTGATATGAAAAAAATTTTTTTAGTACATCCTCGATCAAAAAAAATTTTTTTAGTACATCCTCGATCTAAAAAAAATTTTTTTAGTACATCCTCGATCAAAAAAAAATTTTTTAGTACATCCTTCATTGAAAAAAATTTTTTTAGTACATCCTTGATATGAAAAAAATTTTTTTAGTACATCCTCGATCAAAAAAAATTTTTTTAGTACATCCTTGATCTAAAAAAAATTTTTTTAGTACATCCTTGATATGAAAAAATTTTTTTTAGTACATCCTCGATCAAAAAAAATTTTTTTAGTACATCCTCGATCTAAAAAAAATTTTTTTAGTACATCCTTGATATGAAAAAAATTTTTTTAGTACATCCTCGATCAAAAAAAATTTTTTTAGTACATCCTTGATCTAAAAAAAATTTTTTTAGTACATCCTTGATATGGAAAAATTTTTTTTAGTACATCCTCGATCAAAACAAATTTTTTTAGTACATCCTCGATCTAAAAAAAATTTTTTTAGTACATCCTGGATCAAAAAAAAATTTTTTAGTACATCCTCGATCTAAAAAAAATTTTTTTAGTACATCCTCGATCAAAAAAAATTTTTTTAGTACATCCTCGATCTAAAAAAAATTTTTTTAGTACATCCTTGATATGAAAAAAATTTTTTTAGTACATCCTCGATCAAAAAAAATTTTTTTAGTACATCCTTGATCTAAAAAAAATTTTTTTAGTACATCCTTGATATGAAAAAATTTTTTTTAGTACATCCTCGATCAAAAAAAATTTTTTTAGTACATCCTCGATCAAAAAAAAATTTTTTAGTACATCCTTGATATGAAAAAAATTTTTTTAGTACATCCTCGATCAAAAAAAATATTTTTAGTACATCCTCGATCTAAAAAAAATTTTTTTAGTACATCCTCGATCAAAAAAAAATTTTTTAGTACATCCTTCATTGAAAAAAATTTTTTTAGTACATCCTTGATATGAAAAAAATTTTTTTAGTACATCCTCGATCAAAAAAAATTTTTTTAGTACATCCTTGATCTAAAAAAAATTTTTTTAGTACATCCTTGATATGAAAAAATTTTTTTTAGTACATCCTCGATCAAAAAAAAATTTTTTTAGTACATCCTCGATCTAAAAAAAATTTTTTTAGTACATCCTTGATATGAAAAAAATTTTTTTAGTACATCCTCGATCAAAAAAAATTTTTTTAGTACATCCTTGATCTAAAAAAAATTTTTTTAGTACATCCTTGATATGGAAAATTTTTTTTTAGTACATCCTCGATCAAAACAAATTTTTTTAGTACATCCTCGATCTAAAAAAAATTTTTTTAGTACATCCTGGATCAAAAAAAAATTTTTTAGTACATCCTCGATCTAAAAAAAATTTTTTTAGTACATCCTCGATCAAAAAAAATTTTTTTAGTACATCCTCGATCTAAAAAAAATTTTTTTAGTACATCCTTGATATGAAAAAAATTTTTTTTAGTACATCCTCGATCAAAAAAAATTTTTTTAGTACATCCTTGATCTAAAAAAAATTTTTTTAGTACATCCTTGATATGAAAAAATTTTTTTTAGTACATCCTCGATCAAAAAAATTTTTTTAGTACATCCTCGATCTAAAAAAAATTTTTTTAGTACATCCTTGATATGAAAAAAATTTTTTTAGTACATCCTCGATCAAAAAAAATTTTTTTAGTACATCCTTGATTTAAAAAAAATTTTTTTAGTACATCCTTGATATGGAAAAAATTTTTTTAGTACATCCTCGATCAAAACAAATTTTTTTAGTACATCCTCGATCTAAAAAAAATTTTTTTAGTACATCCTCGATCAAAAAAAAATTTTTTAGTACATCCTTGATATGAAAAAAATTTTTTTAGTACATCCTCGATCAAAAAAAATTTTTTTAGTACATCCTCGATCTAAAAAAAATTTTTTTAGTACATCCTCGATCAAAAAAAAATTTTTTAGTACATCCTTCATTGAAAAAAATTTTTTTTAGTACATCCTTGATATGAAAAAAATTTTTTTTAGTACATCCTCGATCAAAAAAAATTTTTTTAGTACATCCTTGATCTAAAAAAAATTTTTTTAGTACATCCTTGATATGAAAAAATTTTTTTTAGTACATCCTCGATCAAAAAAAATTTTTTTAGTACATCCTCGATCTAAAAAAAATTTTTTTAGTACATCCTTGATATGAAAAAAATTTTTTTAGTACATCCTCGATCAAAAAAAATTTTTTTAGTACATCCTCGATCTAAAAAAAATTTTTTTAGTACATCCTTGATATGAAAAAAATTTTTTTAGTACATCCTCGATCAAAAAAAATTTTTTTAGTACATCCTTGATCTAAAAAAAATTTTTTTAGTACATCCTTGATATGAAAAAATTTTTTTTAGTACATCCTCGATCAAAAAAAATTTTTTTAGTACATCCTCGATCTAAAAAAAATTTTTTTAGTACATCCTTGATATGAAAAAAATTTTTTTAGTACATCCTCGATCAAAAAAAATTTTTTTAGTACATCCTTGATTTAAAAAAAATTTTTTTAGTACATCCTTGATATGGAAAAAATTTTTTTAGTACATCCTCGATCAAAACAAATTTTTTTAGTACATCCTCGATCTAAAAAAAATTTTTTTAGTACATCCTGGATCAAAAAAAAATTTTTTAGTACATCCTCGATCTAAAAAAAATTTTTTTAGTACATCCTCGATCAAAAAAAATTTTTTTAGTACATCCTCGATCTAAAAAAAATTTTTTTAGTACATCCTTGATATGAAAAAAATTTTTTTAGTACATCCTCGATCAAAAAAAATTTTTTTAGTACATCCTTGATTTAAAAAAAATTTTTTTAGTACATCCTTGATATGGAAAAAATTTTTTTAGTACATCCTCGATCAAAAAAAATTTTTTTAGTACATCCTCGATCTAAAAAAAATTTTTTTAGTACATCCTCGATCAAAAAAAAATTTTTTAGTACATCCTTGATATGAAAAAAATTTTTTTAGTACATCCTCGATCAAAAAAAATTTTTTTAGTACATCCTCGATCTAAAAAAAATTTTTTTAGTACATCCTCGATCAAAAAAAAATTTTTTAGTACATCCTTCATTGAAAAAAATTTTTTTAGTACATCCTTGATATGAAAAAAATTTTTTTAGTACATCCTCGATCAAAAAAAATTTTTTTAGTACATCCTTGATCTAAAAAAAATTTTTTTAGTACATCCTTGATATGAAAAAATTTTTTTTAGTACATCCTCGATCAAAAAAAATTTTTTTAGTACATCCTCGATCTAAAAAAAATTTTTTTAGTACATCCTTGATATGAAAAAAATTTTTTTAGTACATCCTCGATCAAAAAAAATTTTTTTAGTACATCCTTGATCTAAAAAAAATTTTTTTAGTACATCCTTGATATGGAAAAATTTTTTTTAGTACATCCTCGATCAAAAAAAATTTTTTTAGTACATCCTCGATCTAAAAAAAATTTTTTTAGTACATCCTCGATCAAAAAAAAATTTTTTAGTACATCCTCGATCTAAAAAAAATTTTTTTAGTACATCCTCGTTCAAAAAAAATTTTTTTAGTACATCCTTGATATGAAAAAAATTTTTTTAGTACATCCTCGATCAAAGAAAATTTTTTTAGTACATCCTTGATCTAAAAAAAATTTTTTTAGTACATCCTTGATATGGAAAAATTTTTTTTAGTACATCCTCGATCAAAACAAATTTTTTTAGTACATCCTCGATCTAAAAAAAATTTTTTTAGTACATCCTGGATCAAAAAAAAATTTTTTAGTACATCCTCGATCTAAAAAAAATTTTTTTAGTACATCCTCGATCAAAAAAAATTTTTTTAGTACATCCTCGATCTAAAAAAAATTTTTTTAGTACATCCTTGATATGAAAAAAATTTTTTTAGTACATCCTCGATCAAAAAAAATTTTTTTAGTACATCCTTGATCTAAAAAAAATTTTTTTAGTACATCCTTGATATGAAAAAATTTTTTTTAGTACATCCTCGATCAAAAAAAATTTTTTTAGTACATCCTCGATCTAAAAAAAATTTTTTTAGTACATCCTTGATATGAAAAAAATTTTTTTAGTACATCCTCGATCAAAAAAAATTTTTTTAGTACATCCTTGATTTAAAAAAAATTTTTTTAGTACATCCTTGATATGGAAAAAATTTTTTTAGTACATCCTCGATCAAAACAAATTTTTTTAGTACATCCTCGATCTAAAAAAAATTTTTTTAGTACATCCTCGATCAAAAAAAAATTTTTTAGTACATCCTTGATATGAAAAAAATTTTTTTAGTACATCCTCGATCAAAAAAAATTTTTTTAGTACATCCTCGATCTAAAAAAAATTTTTTTAGTACATCCTCGATCAAAAAAAAATTTTTTAGTACATCCTTCATTGAAAAAAATTTTTTTAGTACATCCTTGATATGAAAAAAATTTTTTTAGTACATCCTCGATCAAAAAAAATTTTTTTAGTACATCCTTGATCTAAAAAAAATTTTTTTAGTACATCCTTGATATGAAAAAATTTTTTTTAGTACATCCTCGATCAAAAAAAATTTTTTTAGTACATCCTCGATCTAAAAAAAATTTTTTTAGTACATCCTTGATATGAAAAAAATTTTTTTAGTACATCCTCGATCAAAAAAAATTTTTTTAGTACATCCTCGATCTAAAAAAAATTTTTTTAGTACATCCTTGATATGAAAAAAATTTTTTTAGTACATCCTCGATCAAAAAAAATTTTTTTAGTACATCCTTGATCTAAAAAAAATTTTTTTAGTACATCCTTGATATGAAAAAATTTTTTTTAGTACATCCTCGATCAAAAAAAATTTTTTTAGTACATCCTCGATCTAAAAAAAATTTTTTTAGTACATCCTTGATATGAAAAAAATTTTTTTAGTACATCCTCGATCAAAAAAAATTTTTTTAGTACATCCTTGATTTAAAAAAAATTTTTTTAGTACATCCTTGATATGGAAAAAATTTTTTTAGTACATCCTCGATCAAAACAAATTTTTTTAGTACATCCTCGATCTAAAAAAAATTTTTTTAGTACATCCTGGATCAAAAAAAAATTTTTTAGTACATCCTCGATCTAAAAAAAATTTTTTTAGTACATCCTCGATCAAAAAAAATTTTTTTAGTACATCCTCGATCTAAAAAAAATTTTTTTAGTACATCCTTGATATGAAAAAAATTTTTTTAGTACATCCTCGATCAAAAAAAATTTTTTTAGTACATCCTTGATTTAAAAAAAATTTTTTTAGTACATCCTTGATATGGAAAAAATTTTTTTAGTACATCCTCGATCAAAAAAAATTTTTTTAGTACATCCTCGATCTAAAAAAAATTTTTTTAGTACATCCTCGATCAAAAAAAAATTTTTTAGTACATCCTTGATATGAAAAAAATTTTTTTAGTACATCCTCGATCAAAAAAAATTTTTTTAGTACATCCTCGATCTAAAAAAAATTTTTTTAGTACATCCTCGATCAAAAAAAAATTTTTTAGTACATCCTTCATTGAAAAAAATTTTTTTAGTACATCCTTGATATGAAAAAAATTTTTTTAGTACATCCTCGATCAAAAAAAATTTTTTTAGTACATCCTTGATCTAAAAAAAATTTTTTTAGTACATCCTTGATATGAAAAAATTTTTTTTAGTACATCCTCGATCAAAAAAAATTTTTTTAGTACATCCTCGATCTAAAAAAAATTTTTTTAGTACATCCTTGATATGAAAAAAATTTTTTTAGTACATCCTCGATCAAAAAAAATTTTTTTAGTACATCCTTGATTTAAAAAAAATTTTTTTAGTACATCCTTGATATGGAAAAAATTTTTTTAGTACATCCTCGATCAAAACAAATTTTTTTAGTACATCCTCGATCTAAAAAAAATTTTTTTAGTACATCCTCGATCAAAAAAAAATTTTTTAGTACATCCTTGATATGAAAAAAATTTTTTTAGTACATCCTCGATCAAAAAAAATTTTTTTAGTACATCCTCGATCTAAAAAAAATTTTTTTAGTACATCCTCGATCAAAAAAAAATTTTTTAGTACATCCTTCATTGAAAAAAATTTTTTTAGTACATCCTTGATATGAAAAAAATTTTTTTAGTACATCCTCGATCAAAAAAAATTTTTTTAGTACATCCTTGATCTAAAAAAAATTTTTTTAGTACATCCTTGATATGAAAAAATTTTTTTTAGTACATCCTCGATCAAAAAAAATTTTTTTAGTACATCCTCGATCTAAAAAAAATTTTTTTAGTACATCCTTGATATGAAAAAAATTTTTTTAGTACATCCTCGATCAAAAAAAATTTTTTTAGTACATCCTCGATCTAAAAAAAATTTTTTTAGTACATCCTTGATATGAAAAAAATTTTTTTAGTACATCCTCGATCAAAAAAAATTTTTTTAGTACATCCTTGATCTAAAAAAAATTTTTTTAGTACATCCTTGATATGAAAAAATTTTTTTTAGTACATCCTCGATCAAAAAAAATTTTTTTAGTACATCCTCGATCTAAAAAAAATTTTTTTAGTACATCCTTGATATGAAAAAAATTTTTTTAGTACATCCTCGTTCAAAAAAAATTTTTTTAGTACATCCTTGATTTAAAAAAAATTTTTTTAGTACATCCTTGATATGGAAAAAATTTTTTTAGTA
Organism: Anopheles nili; assembly: GCF_943737925.1. NCBI lineage: Eukaryota > Metazoa > Arthropoda > Insecta > Diptera > Culicidae > Anopheles > Anopheles nili. The sequence goes on along the minus strand of NW_026525578.1, from coordinate 57,169 downwards.
CATCCTCGATCAAAACAAATTTTTTTAGTACATCCTCGATCTAAAAAAAATTTTTTTAGTACATCCTGGATCAAAAAAAAATTTTTTAGTACATCCTCGATCTAAAAAAAATTTTTTTAGTACATCCTCGATCAAAAAAAATTTTTTTAGTACATCCTCGATCTAAAAAAAATTTTTTTAGTACATCCTTGATATGAAAAAAATTTTTTTAGTACATCCTCGATCAAAAAAAATTTTTTTAGTACATCCTTGATTTAAAAAAAATTTTTTTAGTACATCCTTGATATGGAAAAAATTTTTTTAGTACATCCTCGATCAAAAAAAATTTTTTTAGTACATCCTCGATCTAAAAAAAATTTTTTTAGTACATCCTCGATCAAAAAAAAATTTTTTAGTACATCCTTGATATGAAAAAAATTTTTTTAGTACATCCTCGATCAAAAAAAATTTTTTTAGTACATCCTCGATCTAAAAAAAATTTTTTTAGTACATCCTCGATCAAAAAAAAATTTTTTAGTACATCCTTCATTGAAAAAAATTTTTTTAGTACATCCTTGATATGAAAAAAATTTTTTTAGTACATCCTCGATCAAAAAAAATTTTTTTAGTACATCCTTGATCTAAAAAAAATTTTTTTAGTACATCCTTGATATGAAAAAATTTTTTTTAGTACATCCTCGATCAAAAAAAATTTTTTTAGTACATCCTCGATCTAAAAAAAATTTTTTTAGTACATCCTCGATCAAAAAAAAATTTTTTAGTACATCCTTGATATGAAAAAAATTTTTTTAGTACATCCTCGATCAAAAAAAATTTTTTTAGTACATCCTCGATCTAAAAAAAATTTTTTTAGTACATCCTCGATCAAAAAAAAATTTTTTAGTACATCCTTCATTGAAAAAAATTTTTTTAGTACATCCTTGATATGAAAAAAATTTTTTTAGTACATCCTCGATCAAAAAAAATTTTTTTAGTACATCCTTGATCTAAAAAAAATTTTTTTAGTACATCCTTGATATGAAAAAATTTTTTTTAGTACATCCTCGATCAAAAAAAATTTTTTTAGTACATCCTCGATCTAAAAAAAATTTTTTTAGTACATCCTTGATATGAAAAAAATTTTTTTAGTACATCCTCGATCAAAAAAAATTTTTTTAGTACATCCTTGATTTAAAAAAAATTTTTTTAGTACATCCTTGATATGGAAAAAATTTTTTTAGTACATCCTCGATCAAAACAAATTTTTTTAGTACATCCTCGATCTAAAAAAAATTTTTTTAGTACATCCTCGATCAAAAAAAAATTTTTTAGTACATCCTTGATATGAAAAAAATTTTTTTAGTACATCCTCGATCAAAAAAAATTTTTTTAGTACATCCTCGATCTAAAAAAAATTTTTTTAGTACATCCTCGATCAAAAAAAAATTTTTTAGTACATCCTTCATTGAAAAAAATTTTTTTAGTACATCCTTGATATGAAAAAAATTTTTTTAGTACATCCTCGATCAAAAAAAATTTTTTTAGTACATCCTTGATCTAAAAAAAATTTTTTTAGTACATCCTTGATATGAAAAAATTTTTTTTAGTACATCCTCGATCAAAAAAAATTTTTTTAGTACATCCTCGATCTAAAAAAAATTTTTTTAGTACATCCTTGATATGAAAAAAATTTTTTTAGTACATCCTCGATCAAAAAAAATTTTTTTAGTACATCCTCGATCTAAAAAAAATTTTTTTAGTACATCCTTGATATGAAAAAAATTTTTTTAGTACATCCTCGATCAAAAAAAATTTTTTTAGTACATCCTTGATCTAAAAAAAATTTTTTTAGTACATCCTTGATATGAAAAAATTTTTTTTAGTACATCCTCGATCAAAAAAAATTTTTTTAGTACATCCTCGATCTAAAAAAAATTTTTTTAGTACATCCTTGATATGAAAAAAATTTTTTTAGTACATCCTCGATCAAAAAAAATTTTTTTAGTACATCCTTGATTTAAAAAAAATTTTTTTAGTACATCCTTGATATGGAAAAAATTTTTTTAGTACATCCTCGATCAAAACAAATTTTTTTAGTACATCCTCGATCTAAAAAAAATTTTTTTAGTACATCCTGGATCAAAAAAAAATTTTTTAGTACATCCTCGATCTAAAAAAAATTTTTTTAGTACATCCTCGATCAAAAAAAATTTTTTTAGTACATCCTCGATCTAAAAAAAATTTTTTTAGTACATCCTTGATATGAAAAAAATTTTTTTAGTACATCCTCGATCAAAAAAAATTTTTTTAGTACATCCTTGATTTAAAAAAAATTTTTTTAGTACATCCTTGATATGGAAAAAATTTTTTTAGTACATCCTCGATCAAAAAAAATTTTTTTAGTACATCCTCGATCTAAAAAAAATTTTTTTAGTACATCCTCGATCAAAAAAAAATTTTTTAGTACATCCTTGATATGAAAAAAATTTTTTTAGTACATCCTCGATCAAAAAAAATTTTTTTAGTACATCCTCGATCAAAAAAAAATTTTTTAGTACATCCTTCATTGAAAAAAATTTTTTTAGTACATCCTTGATATGAAAAAAATTTTTTTAGTACATCCTCGATCAAAACAAATTTTTTTAGTACATCCTCGATCTAAAAAAAATTTTTTTAGTACATCCTGGATCAAAAAAAAATTTTTTAGTACATCCTCGATCTAAAAAAAATTTTTTTAGTACATCCTCGATCAAAAAAAATTTTTTTAGTACATCCTCGATCTAAAAAAAATTTTTTTAGTACATCCTTGATATGAAAAAAATTTTTTTAGTACATCCTCGATCAAAAAAAATTTTTTTAGTACATCCTTGATTTAAAAAAAATTTTTTTAGTACATCCTTGATATGGAAAAAATTTTTTTAGTACATCCTCGATCAAAAAAAATTTTTTTAGTACATCCTCGATCTAAAAAAAATTTTTTTAGTACATCCTCGATCAAAAAAAAATTTTTTAGTACATCCTTGATATGAAAAAAATTTTTTTAGTACATCCTCGATCAAAAAAAATTTTTTTAGTACATCCTCGATCTAAAAAAAATTTTTTTAGTACATCCTCGATCAAAAAAAAATTTTTTAGTACATCCTTCATTGAAAAAAATTTTTTTAGTACATCCTTGATATGAAAAAAATTTTTTTAGTACATCCTCGATCAAAAAAAATTTTTTTAGTACATCCTTGATCTAAAAAAAATTTTTTTAGTACATCCTTGATATGAAAAAATTTTTTTTAGTACATCCTCGATCAAAAAAAATTTTTTTAGTACATCCTCGATCTAAAAAAAATTTTTTTAGTACATCCTTGATATGAAAAAAATTTTTTTAGTACATCCTCGATCAAAAAAAATTTTTTTAGTACATCCTTGATCTAAAAAAAATTTTTTTAGTACATCCTTGATATGGAAAAATTTTTTTTAGTACATCCTCGATCAAAAAAAATTTTTTTAGTACATCCTCGATCTAAAAAAAATTTTTTTAGTACATCCTCGATCAAAAAAAAATTTTTTAGTACATCCTCGATCTAAAAAAAATTTTTTTAGTACATCCTCGATCAAAAAAAATTTTTTTAGTACATGCTCGATCTAAAAAAAATTTTTTTAGTACATCCTTGATATGAAAAAAATTTTTTTAGTACATCCTCGATCAAAAAAAATTTTTTTAGTACATCCTTGATCTAAAAAAAATTTTTTTAGTACATCCTTGATATGGAAAAATTTTTTTTAGTACATCCTCGATCAAAAAAAATTTTTTTAGAACATCCTCGATCTAAAAAAAATTTTTTTAGTACATCCTCGATCAAAAAAAATTTTTTTAGTACATCCTCGATCTAAAAAAAATTTTTTTAGTAAATCCTTGATATGAAAAAAATTTTTTTAGTACATCCTCGACCAAAAAAAATTTTTTTAGTACATCCTCGATCTAAATAAAATTTTTTTAGTACATCCTCGATCAAAAAAAATTTTTTTAGTACATCCTTGATCTAAAAAAAATTTTTTTTAGTACATCCTTGATATGAAAAAAATTTTTTTAGTACATCCTCGATCAAAAAAAATTTTTTTAGTACATCCTCGATCTAAAAAAAATTTTTTTAGTACACCCTCGATCAAAAAAAATTTTTTTAGTACATCCTCGATCTAAAAAAAATTTTTTTAGTACATCCTTGATATGAAAAAAATTTTTTTAGTACATCCTCGATCAAAAAAAATTTTTTTAGTACATCCTTGATCTAAAAAAAATTTTTTTAGTACATCCTTGATATGAAAAACATTTTTTTAGTACATCCTCGATCAAAAAAAATTTTTTTAGTACATCCTTGATCTAAAAAAAATTTTTTTAGTACATCCTCGATCAAAAAAAATTTTTTTAGTACATCCTTGATCTAAAAAAAATTTTTTTAGTACATCCTTGATATGAAAAAATTTTTTTTAGTACATCCTCGATCAAAAAAAATTTTTTTAGTACATCCTCGATCTAAAAAAAATTTTTTTAGTACATCCTCGATCAAAAAAAATTTTTTTAGTACATCCTCGATCTAAAAAAAATTTTTTTAGTACATCCTCGATCAAAAAAAATTTTTTTAGTACATCCTCGATCTAAAAAAAATTTTTTTAGTACATCCTTGATATGAAAAAATTTTTTTTAGTACATCCTCGATCAAAAAAAAATTTTTTAGTACACCCTCGATCTAAAAAAAATTTTTTTAGTACATCCTTGATATGAAAAAATTTTTTTTAGTACATCCTCGATCAAAAAAAATTTTTTTAGTACATTCTCGATCTAAAAAAAATTTTTTTAGTACATCCTCGATCTAAAAAAATTTTTTTTAGTACATCATCGATCTAAAAAAATTTTTTTAGTACATCCTCGATCTAAAAAAAATTTTTTAGTACATCCTAGATCAAAAAAAATTTTTTTAGTACATCCTCGATCTAAAAAAAATTTTTTTAGTACATCCTTGATATGAAAAAAATTTTTTTAGTACATCCTCGATCAAAAAAAATTTTTTTAGTACATCCTTGATATGAAAAAAATTTTTTTAGTACATCCTCGATCTAAAAAAAATTTTTTTAGTACATCCTTGATATGAAAAAAATTTTTTTAGTACATCCTCGATCAAAAAAAATTTTTTTAGTACATCCTCGATCTAAAAAAAATTTTTTTAGTACATCCTTGATATGAAAAAAATTTTTTTAGTACATCCTCGATCAAAAAAAATTTTTTTAGTACATCCTTGATATGAAAAAAATTTTTTTAGTACATCCTCGATCTAAAAAAAATTTTTTTAGTACATCCTTGATATGAAAAAAATTTTTTTAGTACATCCTCGATCTAAAAAAAATTTTTTTAGTACATCCTTGATATGAAAAAAATTTTTTTAGTACATCCTCGATCTAAAAAAAATTTTTTTAGTACATCCTTGATATGAAAAAAATTTTTTTAGTACATCCTCGATCAAAAAAAATTTTTTTAGTACATCCTCGATCTAAAAAAAATTTTTTTAGTACATCCTTGATATGAAAAAAATTTTTTTAGTACATCATCGATCAAAAAAAATTTTTTTAGTACATCCTCGATCTAAAAAAAATTTTTTAGTACATCCTTGATCTAAAAAAAATTTTTTTAGTACATCCTAGATCAAAAAAAATTTTTTTGATACATCCTCGATCTAAAAAAAATTTTTTAGTACATCCTCGATCAAAAAAAATTTTTTTAGTACATCCTTGATATGAAAAAAATTTTTTTAGTACATCCTCGATCAAAAAAAATTTTTTTAGTACATCCTTGATATGAAAAAAATTTTTTTAGTACATCCTCGATCAAAAAAAATTTTTTTAGTACATCCTTGATATGAAAAAAATTTTTTTAGTACATCCTCGATCTAAAAAAAAATTTTTTTAGTACATCCTTGATATGAAAAAAATTTTTTTAGTACATCCTCGATCAAAAAAAATTTTTTTAGTACATCCTCGATCTAAAAAAAATTTTTTTAGTACATCCTTGATATGAAAAAAATTTTTTTAGTACATCCTCGATCAAAAAAAATTTTTTTAGTACATCCTCGATCTAAAAAAAAATTTTTAAGTACATCCTTCATTTGAAAAAATTTTTTTTAGTACATCCTCGATCTAAAAAAATTTTTTTAGTACATCCTCGATCAAAAAAAATTTTTTTAGTACATCCTCGATCTTAAAAAAAATTTTTTTAGTACATCCTTGATATGAAAAAAATTTTTTTAGTACATCCTCGATCTAAAAAAAAATTTTTTAGTACATCCTCGATCAAAAAAAATTTTTTTAGTACATCCTCGATCTAAAAAAAATTTTTTAGTACATCCTAGATCAAAAAAAATTTTTTTAGTACATCCTCGATCTAAAAAAAATTTTTTTAGTACATCCTTGATATGAAAAAAATTTTTTTAGTACATCCTCGATCAAAAAAAATTTTTTTAGTACATCCTTGATATGAAAAAAATTTTTTTAGTACATCCTCGATCTAAAAAAAATTTTTTTAGTACATCCTTGATATGAAAAAAATTTTTTTAGTACATCCTCGATCAAAAAAAATTTTTTTAGTACATCCTCGATCTAAAAAAAATTTTTTTAGTACATCCTTGATATGAAAAAAATTTTTTTAGTACATCCTCGATCAAAAAAAATTTTTTTAGTACATCCTTGATCTAAAAAAAATTTTTTTAGTACATCCTTGATATGAAAAAATTTTTTTTAGTACATCCTCGATCAAAAAAAATTTTTTTAGTACATCCTCGATCAAAAAAAATTTTTTTAGTACATCCTCGATCTAAAAAAAATTTTTTTAGTACATCCTTGATATGAAAAAAATTTTTTTAGTACATCCTCGATAAAAAAAAATTTTTTTAGTACATCCTTGATATGAAAAAAATTTTTTTAGTACATCCTCGATCAAAAAAAATTTTTTTAGTACATCCTCGATCAAAAAAATTTTTTTAGTACATCCTCGATCAAAAAAAATTTTTTTAGTACATCCTTGATCTAAAAAAAATTTTTTTAGTACATCCTTGATATGAAAAAATTTTTTTTAGTACATCCTCGATCAAAAAAAATTTTTTTAGTACATCCTCGATCTAAAAAAAATTTTTTTAGTACATCCTCGATCAAAAAAAATTTGTTTAGTACATCCTGGATATGAAAAAATTTTTTTAGTACATCCTCGATCTAAAAAAATTTTTTTAGTACAATCTCGATCTAAAAAAATTTTTTTAAGTACATCCTCGATTTAAAAAAAATTTTTTTAGTACATCCTCGATCTAAAAAAATTTTTAGTACATCCTCGATCTAAAAAAAATTTTTTAGTACATCCTCGATCAAAAAAAATTTTTTAGTACATCCTCGATCTAAAAAAAATTTTTTTAGTACATCCTCGATCTAAAAAAAATTTTTTTAGTACATCCTCGATCTTAAAAAATTTTTTTAGTACATCCTCGATCTAAAAAAATTTTTTTAGTACATCCTCGAACTAAAAAAAATTTTTTTAGTACATCCTCGATCGAAAAAAATTTTTTTAGTACATCCTCGATCTAAAAAAATTTTTTTAGTACATCCTCGATCAAAAAAAATTTTTTTAGTACATCCTCGATCTAAAAAAAATTTTTTTAGTACATCCTTGATATGAAAAAAATTTTTTTAGTACAACCTCGATCTAAAAAAAATTTTTGTAGTACATCCTCGATCTAAAAAAATTTTTTTAGTACATCCTCGATCTAAAAAAAATTTTTTTAGTACATGCTTGATGTGAAAAAATTTTTTTAGTACATCCTCGATCTAAAAAAATTTTTTTTAGTACATCCTCGATCTAAAAAAATTTTTTTTACTACATCCTCGATCTATAAAAAATTTTTTTAGTACATCCTCGATCTAAAAAAATTTTGTTTTACATCCTCGATCAAAAAAAAATTTTTTAGTACATCCTCGATCTAAAAAAATTTTTTTAGTACATCCTCGATCAAAAAAAATTTTTTTAGTACATCATCGATCTAAAAAAAATTTTTTTAGTACATCCTCGATCGAAAAAAATTTTTTTAGTACATCCTCGATCTAAAAAAAATTTTTTTAGTACATCCTTGATATGAAAAAATTTTTTTAGTACATCTCCGATCTAAAAAAATTTTTTTAGTACATCCTCGATGTGAAAAAATTTTTTTTAGTACATCCTCGATCTAAAAAAATTTTTTTAGTACATCCTCGATCTAAAAAAATTTTTTTAGTACATCCTCGATCTAAAAAAAAATTTTTTAGTACATCCTCGATTTAAAAAAAAATTTTCTAGTACATCCTCGATCTAAAAAAATTTTTTTATTACATCCTCGATCAAAAAAAAATTTTTTAGTACATCCTCGATCAAAAAAAATTTTTTTAGTACATCCTCGATCTAAAAAAAATTTTTTTAGTACATCCTTGATATGAAAAAAATTTTTTTAGTACATCCTCGATCTAAAAAAAATTTTTTTAGTACATCCTCGATCAAAAAAAATTTTTTTAGTACATCCTCGATCTAAAAAAAAAATTTTTTAGTACATCCTTGATATGAAAAAAATTTTTTTAGTACATCCTCGATCAAAAAAAATTTTTTTAGTACATCCTCGATCTAAAAAAAAATTTTTTAGTACATCCTTGATATGACAAAATTTTTTTTAGTACATCCTCGATCTAAAAAAATTTTTTTAGTACATCCTCGATCAAAAAAAATTTTTTTAGTACATCCTCGATCAAAAAAAATTTTTTTAGTACATCCTTGATATGAAAAAAAATTTTTTAGTACATCCTCGATCTAAAAAAATTTTTTTAGTACATCCTCAATCTAAAAAAATTTTTTTAGTACATCCTCGATCTAAAAAAAAAATTTTTTAGTACATCCTTGATATGAAAAAAATTTTTTTAGTACATCCTCGATCAAAAAAAATTTTTTTAGTACATCCTCGATCTAAAAAAAAATTTTTTAGTACATCCTTGATATGACAAAATTTTTTTTAGTACATCCTCGATCTAAAAAAATTTTTTTAGTACATCCTCGATCTAAAAAAAATTTTTTTAGTACATCCTTGATATGAAAAAATTTTTTAGTACATCCTCGATCTAAAAAAATTTTTTTAGTACATCCTCGATCTAAAAAAATTTTTTTAGTACATCCTCGATCTAAAAAAAATTTTTTGAGTACATCCTCGATCTAAAACAATTTTTTTAGTACATCCTCGATCTAAAAATATTTTTTAGTACATCCTTGATATGAAAAAAATTTTTTGAGTACATCCTCGATCTAAAAAAATTTTTTTAGTACATCCTCGATCTAAAAAAAATTTTTTAGTACATCCTCGATCTAAAAAAAAATTTTTTAGTACATCCTCGATCTAAAAAAATTTTTTTAGTACATCCTCGATCTAAAAAAAATTTTTTTAGTACATCCTCGATCAAAAAAAATTTTTTTAGTACATCCTCGATCTAAAAAAATTTTTTTAGTACATCCTCGATCTAAAAAAAATTTTTTTAGTACATCCTCGATCTAAAAAAATTTTTTTAGTACATCCTCGATCTAAAAAAAATTTTTTTAGTACATCCTCGATCTAAAAAAAATTTTTTTAGTACATCCTCGATCTAAAAAAATTTTTTTAGTACATCCTCGATCTAAAAAAAATTTTTTTAGTACATCCTCGATCTAAAAAAAATTTTTTTAGTACATCCTCGATCAAAAAAAATATTTTTAGTACATCCTCGATCTAAAAAAAATTTTTTTAGTACATCCTTGATATGAAAAAATTTTTTTAGTACATCCTCGATCTAGAAAAATTTTTTTAGTACATCCTCAATCTAAAAAAATTTTTTTAGTACATCCTCGATCTAAAAAAATTTTTTTTAGTACATCCTTGATATGAAAAAAATTTTTTTAGTACATCCTCGATCAAAAAAAAATTTTTTAAGTACATCCTCGATCTAAAAAAAATTTTTTAGTACATCCTTGATATGAAAAAATTTTTTTTAGTACATCCTCGATCTAAAAAATTTTTTTTAGTACATCCTCGATCTAAAAAATTTTTTTTAGTACATCCTCGATCTAAAAAAAATTTTTTTAGTACATCCTCGATCGAAAAAAATTTTTTTAGTACATCCTTGATATGAAAAAATTTTTTTTAGTACAGCCTCGATCTAAAAAAATTTTTTTAGTACATCCTCGATTAAAAAAAATTTTTTAGTACATCCTCGATCTAAAAAAAATTTTTTTAGTACATCCTTGATATGAAAAAATTTTTTTTAGTACATCCTCGATCTAAAAAAATTTTTTTAGTACATCCTCGATCTAAAAAAATTTTTTTAGTACATCCTCGATCTAAAAAAAATTTTTTTAGTACATCCTTGATATGAAAAAATTTTTTTTTGTACATCCTCGATCTAAAAAAATTTTTTTAGTACATCCTCGATCTAAAAAAATTTTTTTAGTACATCCTCGATCTAAAAAAAATTTTTTTAGTACATCCTTGATATGAAAAAAATTTTTTTAGTACATCCTCGATCTAAAAAATTTTTTAGTATATCCTCGATCAAAAAAAATTTTTTTAGTACATCCTCGATCTAAAAAAATTTTTTTAGTACATCCTCGATCTAAAAAAATTTTTTTAGTACATCCTCGATCTAAAAAAATTTTTTTAGTACATCCTCGATCTAAAAAAAATTTTTTTAGTACATCCTCGATCTAAAAAAATTTTTTTAGTACATCCTTGATATGAAAAAAATTTTTTTAGTACATCCTCGATCAAAAAAATTTTTTAGTACATCCTGGATCTAAAAAAAATTTTTTTAGTACATCCTTGATATGAAAAAATTTTTTTAGTACATCCTCGATCAAAAAAAATTTTTTTAGTACATCCTCGATGTAAAAAAAATTTTTTTAGTACATCCTTGATATGAAAAAATTTTTTTTAGTACATCCTCGATCTAAAAAAATTTTTTTAGTACATCCTCGATCTAAAAAAAATTTTTTTAGTACATCCTCGATCAAAAAAAAATTTTTTAGTACATCCTCGATCTAAAAAAAATTTTTTAGTACATCCTCGATCTAAAAAAATTTTTTTAGTACATCCTCGATCTAAAAAAAATTTTTTTTGTACATCCTCGATCAAAAAAAATTTTTTTAGTACATCCTCGATCTAAAAAAAAATTTTTTAGTACATCCTTGATATGAAAAAATTTTTTTAGTACATCCTCGATCAAAAAAAATTTTTTTAGTACATCCTTGATCTAAAAAAAATTTTTTTAGTACATCCTCGATCTAAAAAAATTTTTTTAGTACATCCTCGATCTAAAAAAAATTTTTTGAGTACATCCTCGATCTAAAACAATTTTTTTAGTACATCCTCGATCTAAAAATATTTTTTAGTACATCCTTGATATGAAAAAAATTTTTTGAGTACATCCTCGATCTAAAAAAATTTTTTTAGTACATCCTCGATCTAAAAAAAATTTTTTAGTACATCCTCGATCTAAAAAAAAATTTTTTAGTACATCCTCGATCTAAAAAAATTTTTTTAGTACATCCTCGATCTAAAAAAAATTTTTTTAGTACATCCTCGATCAAAAAAAATTTTTTTAGTACATCCTCGATCTAAAAAAATTTTTTTAGTACATCCTCGATATAAAAAAAATTTTTTTAGTACATCCTCGATCTAAAAAAATTTTTTTAGTACATCCTCGATCTAAAAAAAATTTTTTTAGTACATCCTCGATCTAAAAAAAATTTTTTTAGTACATCCTCGATCTAAAAAAATTTTTTTAGTACATCCTCGATCTAAAAAAAATTTTTTTAGTACATCCTCGATCTAAAAAAAATTTTTTTAGTACATCCTCGATCAAAAAAAATATTTTTAGTACATCCTCGATCTAAAAAAAATTTTTTTAGTACATCCTTGATATGAAAAAATTTTTTTAGTACATCCTCGATCTAGAAAAATTTTTTTAGTACATCCTCGATCTAAAAAAAATTTTTTTAGTACATCCTCGATCTAAAAAAAATTTTTTTAGTACATCCTTGATATGAAAAAAATTTTTTTAGTACATCCTCGATCAAAAAAAAATTTTTTAAGTACATCCTCGATCTAAAAAAAATTTTTTAGTACATCCTTGATATGAAAAAATTTTTTTTAGTACATCCTCGATCTAAAAAATTTTTTTTAGTACATCCTCGATCTAAAAAATTTTTTTTAGTACATCCTCGATCTAAAAAAAATTTTTTTAGTACATCCTCGATCGAAAAAAATTTTTTTAGTACATCCTTGATATGAAAAAATTTTTTTTAGTACAGCCTCGATCTAAAAAAATTTTTTTAGTACATCCTCGATTAAAAAAAATTTTTTTAGTACATCCTCGATCTAAAAAAAATTTTTTTAGTACATCCTTGATATGAAAAAATTTTTTTTAGTACATCCTCGATCTAAAAAAATTTTTTTAGTACATCCTCGATCTAAAAAAAATTTTTTTAGTACATCCTCGATCTAAAAAAAATTTTTTTAGTACATCCTTGATATGAAAAAATTTTTTTTTGTACATCCTCGATCTAAAAAAATTTTTTTAGTACATCCTCGATCTAAAAAAATTTTTTTAGTACATCCTCGATCTAAAAAAAATTTTTTTAGTACATCCTTGATATGAAAAAAATTTTTTTAGTACATCCTCGATCTAAAAAATTTTTTAGTATATCCTCGATCAAAAAAAATTTTTTTAGTACATCCTCGATCTAAAAAAATTTTTTTAGTACATCCTCGATCTAAAAAAATTTTTTTAGTACATCCTCGATCTAAAAAAATTTTTTTAGTACATCCTCGATCTAAAAAAAATTTTTTTAGTACATCCTCGATCTAAAAAAATTTTTTTAGTACATCCTTGATATGAAAAAAATTTTTTTAGTACATCCTCGATCAAAAAAATTTTTTAGTACATCCTGGATCTAAAAAAAATTTTTTTAGTACATCCTTGATATGAAAAAATTTTTTTAGTACATCCTCGATCAAAAAAAATTTTTTTAGTACATCCTCGATGTAAAAAAAATTTTTTTAGTACATCCTTGATATGAAAAAATTTTTTTTAGTACATCGATCTAAAAAAATTTTTTTAGTACATCCTCGATCTAAAAAAAATTTTTTTAGTACATCCTCGATCAAAAAAAAATTTTTTAGTACATCCTCGATCTAAAAAAAATTTTTTAGTACATCCTCGATCTAAAAAAATTTTTTTAGTACATCCTCGATCTAAAAAAAATTTTTTTTGTACATCCTCGATCAAAAAAAATTTTTTTAGTACATCCTCGATCTAAAAAAAAATTTTTTAGTACATCCTTGATATGAAAAAATTTTTTTAGTACATCCTCGATCAAAAAAAATTTTTTTAGTACATCCTTGATCTAAAAAAAATTTTTTTAGTACATCCTCGATCTAAAAAAATTTTTTTAGTACATCCTCGATCTAAAAAAATTTTTTTAGTACATCCTCGATCAAAAAAAATTTTTTTAGTACATCCTCGATGTAAAAAAAATTTTTTTAGTACATCCTTGATATGAAAAAATTTTTTTAGTACATCCTCGATCAAAAAAAATTTTTTTAGTACATCCTCGATCTAAAAAAAATTTTTTTACGTACATCCTCGATCTAAACAAATTTTTTTAGTACATCCTCGATCTAAAAAAAATTTTTTTAGTACATCCTCGGTCTAAAAAAATTTTTTAGTACATCCTCGATCAAAAAAAATTTTTTTAGTACTTCCTCGATCTAAAAAAATTTTTTAGTACATCCTCGATCTAAAAAAAATTTTTTTAGTACATCCTCGATCAAAAAAAATTTTTTTAGTACATCCTCGATCTAAAAAAAATTTTTTCAGTACATCCTTGATATGACAAAAATTTTTTTAGTACATCCTTGATATGAAAAAATTTTTTTAGTACATCCTTGATATGAAAAAAAATTTTTTTAGTACATCCTTGATCTAAAAAAATTTTTTTAGTACATCCTCGATCAAAAAAAATTTTTTTAGTACATCCTCGATCTAAAAAAATTTTGTTAGTACATTCTCGATCTAAAAAAATTTTTTTAGTACATCCTCGATCTAAAAAAAATTTTTTTAGTACATCCTTGATATGAAAAAATTTTTTTTAGTACATCCTCGATCTAAAAAATTTTTTTAGTACATCCTCGATCTAAAAAAATTTTTTTAGTACATCCTCGATCTAAAAAAAATTTTTTTAGTACATCCTCGATCAAAAAAAAATTTTTTTAGTACATCCTCGATCTAAAAAAAATTTTTTTAGTACATCCTTGATATGACAAAAATTTTTTTAGTACATCCTTGATATGAAAAAATTTTTTTAGTACATCCTTGATATGAAAAAAAATTTTTTTAGTACATCCTTGATCTAAAAATTTTTTTAGTACATCCTCGATCAAAAAAAATTTTTTTAGTACATCCTCGATCTAAAAAAAAATTTTTTAGTACATTCTTGATATGAAAAAATTTTTTTAGTACATCCTCGATCTAAAAAAAATTTTTTAGTACATCCTCGATCTAAAAAAAATTTTTTTAGTACATCCTTGATATGAAAAAAATTTTTTTAGTACATCCTCGATCTAAAAAAAATTTTTTTAGTACATCCTCGATCAAAAAAAATTTTTTTAGTACATCCTCGATCTAAAAAAAAATTTTTTTAGTACATCCTTGATATGAAAAAAATTTTTTTAGTACATCCTCGATCAAAAAAAATTTTTTTAGTACATCCTCGATCTAAAAAAAAATTTTTTAGTACATCCTTGATATGACAAAATTTTTTTTAGTACATCCTCGATCTAAAAAAATTTTTTTAGTACATCCTCGATCAAAAAAAATTTTTTTAGTACATCCTCGATCAAAAAAAATTTTTTTAGTACATCCTTGATATGAAAAAAATTTTTTTAGTACATCCTCGATCTAAAAAAATTTTTTTAGTACATCCTCAATCTAAAAAAATTTTTTTAGTACATCCTCGATCTAAAAAAAAAATTTTTTAGTACATCCTTGATATGAAAAAAATTTTTTTAGTACATCCTCGATCAAAAAAAATTTTTTTAGTACATCCTCGATCTAAAAAAAAATTTTTTAGTACATCCTTGATATGACAAAATTTTTTTTAGTACATCCTCGATCTAAAAAAATTTTTTTAGTACATCCTCGATCAACAAAAATTTTTTTAGTACATCCTCGATCAAAAAAAATTTTTTTAGTACATCCTCGATCTAAAAAAAATTTTTTTAGTACATCCTTGATATGAAAAAATTTTTTAGTACATCCTCGATCTAAAAAAATTTTTTTAGTACATCCTCGATCTAAAAAAATTTTTTTAGTACATCCTCGATCTAAAAAAAAATTTTTGAGTACATCCTCGATCTAAAACAATTTTTTTAGTACATCCTCGATCTAAAAATATTTTTTAGTACATCCTTGATATGAAAAAAATTTTTTGAGTACATCCTCGATCTAAAAAAATTTTTTTAGTACATCCTTGATCTAAAAAAATTTTTTTAGTACATCCTCGATCTAAAAAAATTTTTTTAGTACATCCTCGATCTAAAAAAATTTTTTTAGTACATCCTCGATCTAAAAAAATTTTTTTAGTACATCCTCGATCTAAAAAAATTTTTTTAGTACATCCTCGATCTAAAAAAATTTTTTTAGTACATCCTTGATATGAAAAAAATTTTTTTAGTACATCCTCGATCAAAAAAATTTTTTAGTATATCCTCGATCAAAAAAAATTTTTTTAGTACATCCTCGATCTAAAAAAATTTTTTTAGTACATCCTCGATCTAAAAAAATTTTTTTAGTACATCCTCGATCTAAAAAAATTTTTTTAGTACATCCTCGATCAAAAAAAATTTTTTTAGTACATCCTCGATGTAAAAAAAATTTTTTTAGTACATCCTTGATATGAAAAAATTTTTTTTAGTACATCCTCGATCTAAAAAAATTTTTTTAGTACATCCTCGATCTAAAAAAAATTTTTTTAGTACATCCTCGATCAAAAAAAAATTTTTTAGTACATCCTCGATCTAAAAAAAATTTTTTAGTACATCTTCGATCTAAAAAAATTTTTTTAGTACATCCTCGATCTAAAAAAAATTTTTTTTGTACATCCTCGATCAAAAAAAATTTTTTTAGTACATCCTCGATCTAAAAAAAAATTTTTTAGTACATCCTTGATATGAAAAAATTTTTTTAGTACATCCTCGATCAAAAAAAATTTTTTTAGTACATCCTTGATCTAAAAAAAATTTTTTTAGTACATCCTCGATCTAAAAAAATTTTTTTAGTACATCCTCGATCTAAAAAAATTTTTTTAGTACATCCTCGATCAAAAAAAATTTTTTTAGTACATCCTCGATGTAAAAAAAATTTTTTTAGTACATCCTTGATATGAAAAAATTTTTTTAGTACATCCTCGATCAAAAAAAATTTTTTTAGTACATCCTCGATCTAAAAAAAATTTTTTTACGTACATCCTCGATCTAAACAAATTTTTTTAGTACATCCTCGATCTAAAAAAAATTTTTTTAGTACATCCTCGGTCTAAAAAAATTTTTTAGTACATCCTCGATCAAAAAAAATTTTTTTAGTACTTCCTCGATCTAAAAAAATTTTTTAGTACATCCTCGATCTAAAAAAAATTTTTTTAGTACATCCTCGATCAAAAAAAATTTTTTTAGTACATCCTCGATCTAAAAAAAATTTTTTCAGTACATCCTTGATATGACAAAAATTTTTTTAGTACATCCTTGATATGAAAAAATTTTTTTAGTACATCCTTGATATGAAAAAAAATTTTTTTAGTACATCCTTGATCTAAAAAAATTTTTTTAGTACATCCTCGATCAAAAAAAATTTTTTTAGTACATCCTCGATCTAAAAAAAAATTTTTTAGTACATCCTTGATATGAAAAAATTTTTTTAGTACATCCTCGATCTAAAAAACTTTTTTAGTACATCCTCGATCTAAAAAAAATTTTTTTAGTACATCCTCGATCAAAAAAAATTTTTTTAGTACATCCTCGATCTAAAAAAAATTTTTTTAGTACATCCTTGATATGAAAAAAATTTTTTTAGTACATCCTCGATCTAAAAAAAATTTTTTTAGTACATCCTCGATCAAAAAAAATTTTTTTAGTACATCCTCGATCTAAAAAAAATTGTTTTAGTACATCCTTGATATGAAAACATTTTTTTAGTACATCCTCGATCTAAAAAAATTTTTTTAGTACATCCTCGATCTAAAAAAGTTTTTTTAGTACATCCTCGATCTAAAAAAAATTTTTTTAGTACATCCTCGATCTAAAAAAAATTTTTTTAGTACATCCTCGATTTAAAAAAAATTTTTTTAGTACATCCTCGATTTAAAAAAATTTTTTTAGTACATCCTCGATCAAAAAAAATTTTTTTAGTACATCCTCGATCTAAAAAAAATTTTTTTAGTACATCCTCGATCTAAAAAAAATTATTTTAGTATATCCTCGATCTAAAAAAATTTCTTTTAGTATATCCTCGATCAAAAAAAATTTTTTTAGTACATCCACGATCTAAAAAAAATTTTTTTAGTACATCCTCGATCAAAAAAAATTTTTTTAGTACATCCTCGATCTAAAAAAAAATTTTTTAGTACATCGTCGATCAAAAAAAATTTTTTTAGTACATCCTCGATCTAAAAAAATTTTTTTAGTACATCCTCGATCAAAAAAAATTGTTTTAGTACATCCTTGATATGAAAACATTTTTTTAGTACATCCTCGATCTAAAAAAATTTTTTTAGTACATCCTCGATCTAAAAAAGTTTTTTTAGTACATCCTCGATCTAAAAAAAATTTTTTTAGTACATCCTCGATCTAAAAAAAATTTTTTAGTACATCCTCGATTTAAAAAAAATTTTTTTAGTACATCCTCGATCTAAAAAAAATTTTTTTAGTACATCCTCGATCAAAAAAAATTTTTTTAGTACATCGTCGATCTAAAAAAAATTTTTTTAGTACATCCTCGATCTAAAAAAAATTTTTTTAGTATATCCTCGATCTAAAAAAAATTTTTTTAGTATATCCTCGATCAAAAAAAATTTTTTTAGTACATCCTCGATCTAAAAAAAATTTTTTTAGTACATCCTCGATCTAAAAAAAATTTTTTTAGTATATCCTCGATCTAAAAAAAATTTTTTTAGTATATCCTCGATCAAAAAAAATTTTTTTAGTACATCCACGATCTAAAAAAATTTTTTTAGTACATCCTCGATCCAAAAAAAATTTTTTTAGTACATCCTCGATCTAAAAAAAATTTTTTTAGTACATCCTCGATTTAAAAAAAATTTTTTTAGTACATCCTCGATTTAAAAAAATTTTTTAGTACATCCTCGATCAAAAAAAATTTTTTTAGTACATCCTCGATCTAAAAAAAATTTTTTTAGTACATCCTCGATCTAAAAAAATTTTTTTTAGTATATCCTCGATCTAAAAAAAATTTTTTTAGTATATCCTCGATCAAAAAAAATTTTTTTAGTACATCCACGATCTAAAAAAAATTTTTTTAGTACATCCTCGATCAAAAAAAATTTTTTTAGTACATCCTCGATCTAAAAAAAAATTTTTTAGTACATCCTCGATCAAAAAAAATTTTTTTAGTACATCCTCGATCTAAAAAAATTTTTTTAGTACATCCTCGATCAAAAAAAATTGTTTAAGTACATCCTCGATCTAGAAAAATTTTTTTTAGTACATCCTTGACATGAAAAAAATTTTTTTAGTACATCCTCGATCAAAAAAAATTTTTTTAGTACATCCTCGATCTAAAAAAAATTGTTTTAGTACATCCTTGATATGAAAAAAATTTTTTTAGTACATCCTCGATCTAAAAAAATTTTTTTAGTACATCCTCGATTTAAAAAAAATTTTTTTAGTACATCCTCGATCTAAAAAAATTTTTTTAGTACATCCTCGATCTTAAAAAAATTTTTTAGTACATCCTCGATCTAAAAAAAATTTTTTTAGCATATCCTCGATCAAAAAAAATTTTTTTAGTACATCCACGATCTAAAAAAAATTTTTTTAGTACATCCTCGATCCAAAAAAAATTTTTTTAGTACATCCTCGATCTAAAAAAATTTTTTTAGTACATCCTCGATCTAAAAAAATTTTTTTAGTACATCCTCGATGTAAAAAAAATTTTTTTAGTACATCCTTGATATGAAAAAATTTTTTTTAGTACATCCTCGATCTAAAAAATTTTTTTAGTACATCCTTGATGTGAAAAAATTTTTTTTAGTACATCCTCGATCGAAAAAAATTTTTTAGTACATCCTTGATATGAAAAAAATTTTTTTAGTACATCCTCGATCTAAAAAAATTTTTTTAGTACATCCTCGATCAAAAAAATTTTTTTTGGTACATCCTCGATCTAAAAAAATTTTTTAGTACATCCTCGATCTAAAAAAAATTTTTTTAGTACATCCTTGATATGAAAAATTTTTTTTAGTACATCCTCGATCAAAAAAAATTTTTTTAGTACATCCTCGATGTAAAAAAAATTTTTTTAGTACATCCTTGATATGAAAAAAAATTTTTTAGTACATCCTCGATCTAAAAAAATTTTTTTAGTACATCCTCGATCTAAAAAAAATTTTTTTAGTACATCCTCGATCTAAAAAAAATTTTTTTAGATCGAGGATGTACTAAAAAAATTTTTTTTAGATCGAGGATGTACTAAAAAAATTTTTTTTAGATCGAGGATGTACTAAAAAAATTTTTTTAGATCGAGGATGTACTAAAAAATTTTTTTTCATATCAAGGATGTACTAAAAAAATTTTTTTTACATCGAGGATGTACTAAAAAAATTTTTTTTGATCGAGGATGTACTAAAAAAATTTTTTCATATCAAGGATGTACTAAAAAAATTTTTTTTAGATCGAGGATGTACTAAAAAATTTTTTTAGATCGAGGATGTACCAAAAAAATTTTTTTTGATCGAGGATGTACTAAAAAAATTTTTTTAGATCGAGGATGTACTAAAAAAATTTTTTTCATATCAAGGATGTACTAAAAAATTTTTTTAGATCGAGGATGTACTAAAAAAAATTTTTTCACATCAAGGATGTACTAAAATAATTTTTTTAGATCGAGGATGTACTAAAAAAAATTTTTTCATATCAAGGATGTACTAAAAAAATTTTTTTTACATCGAGGATGTACTAAAAAAATTTTTTTAGATCGAGGATGTACTAAAAAAATTTTTTTAGATCGAGGATGTACTAAAAAAATTTTTTTCATATCAAGGATGTACTAAAAAAATTTTTTTTTGATCGAGGATATATTAAACATATTTTTTCATATCAAGGATGTACTAAAAAAAATTTTTTTAGATCGAGGATGTACTAAAAAAATTTTTTTAGATCGAGGCTGTACTAAAAACTTTTTTAGATCGAGGATGTACTAAAAAATTTTTTTAGATCAAGGATGTACTAAAAAAATTTTTTTTAGATCGAGGATGTACTAAAAAAATTTTTTTAGATCGAGGATGTACTAAAAAAATTTTTTTTGATCGAGGATGTACTAAAAAAATTTTTTTTGATCGAGGATGTACTAAAAAAATTTTTTTTAGATCGAGGATGTACTAAAAAAATTTTTTTAGATCGAGGATGTACTAAAAAAATATTTTTCATATCAAATCTGTACTAAAAAATTTTTTTTGATCGAGGATGTACTAAAAAAATTTTTTTCATATCAAGGATGTACTAAAAAAATTTTTTTTGATCGAGGATGTACTAAAAAAATTTTTTTAGATCGAGGATGTACTAAAAAATTTTTTTTTGATCGAGGATGTACTAAAAAAATTTTTTTAGATCGAGGATGTACTAAAAAAGTTTTTTTAGTTCGAGGATGTACTAAAAAAATTTTTTTAGATCGAGGATGTACTAAAAAAATTTTTTTAGATCGAGAATGTACTAGAAAATTTTTTTTTAAATCGAGGATGTACTAAAAAAATTTTTTTAGATCGAGGATGTACTAAAAAAATTTTTTTAGATCGAGGATTTACAAAAAAATTGTTTTTAGATCGAGGATGTACTAAAATAATTTTTTTAGATCGAGGATGTACTAAAAAAATTTTTTTCATATCAAGGATGTACTAAAAAAATTTTTTTTTGATCGAGGATATATTAAACATATTTTTTCATATCAAGGATGTACTAAAAAAAATTTTTTTAGATCGAGGATGTACTAAAAAAATTTTTTTAGATCGAGGCTGTACTAAAAACTTTTTTAGATCGAGGATGTACTAAAAAATTTTTTTAGATGGAGGATGTACTAAAAAAATTTTTTCATATCAAGAAAGTACTAAAAAAATTTTTTTCATATGAAGGATGTACTGAAAAAATTTTTTTAGATCGAGGATGTACTAAAAAAATTTTTTTTAGGTCGAGGATGTACTAAAAAAATTTTTTTAGATCGAGGATGTACTAAAAAAATTTTTTTTAGGTCGAGGATGTACTAAAAAAATTTTTTTAGATCGAGGATGTACTAAAAAAATTTTTTTTAGATCGAGGATGTTCTAAAAAAATTTTTTTAGATCGAGGATGTACTAAAAAAATTTTTTTTAGATCGAGGATGAACTAAAAAATTTTTTTTAAATCGAGGATGTACTATAAAAAATTTTTTCATATCAAGGATGTACTAAAAAAATTTTTTTTAAATCGAGGATGTACTAAAAAAATTTTTTTAGATCGAGGATGTACTAAAAAAATTTTTTTTAGGTCGAGGATGTACTAAAAAAATTTTTTTTAGGTCGAGTATGTACTAAAAAAATTTTTTTAGATCGAGGATGTACAAAAAAAATTTTTTTAGATCGAGGATGTACAAAAAAATTTTTTTTAAATCGAGGATGTACTAAAAAAATTTTTTTTAGGTCGAGGATGTACTAAAAAAATTTTTTTAGATCGAGGATGTACTAAAAAAATTTTTTTTAAATCGAGGATGTACTAAAAAAATTTTTTTAGATCGAGGATGTACTAAAAAAATTTTTTTTAGATCGAGGATGTACTAAAAAATTTTTTTTAAATCGAGGATGTACTAAAAAAAATTTTTTCATATCAAGGATGTACTAAAAAAATTTTTTTTAGATCGAGGATGTACTAAAAAAATTTTTTTAGATCGAGGATGTACTAAAAAAATTTTTTTAGATCGAGGATGTACAAAAAAATTTTTTTTAAATCGAGGATGTACTATAAAAAATTTTTTCATATCAAGGATGTACTAAAAAAATTTTTTTTAAATCGAGGATGTACTAAAAAAATTTTTTTAGATCGAGGATGTACTAAAAAAATTTTTTTTAGGTCGAGGATGTACTAAAAAAATTTTTTTAGATCGAGGATGTACTAAAAAAATTTTTTTTAGAACGAGGATGTACTAAAAAAATTTTTTTAGATCGAGGATGTACAAAAAAAATTTTTTTAGATCGAGGATGTACTAAAAAAATTTTTTTTAGAACGAGGATGTACTAAAAAAATTTTTTTAGATCGAGGATGTACAAAAAAAATTTTTTTAGATCGAGGATGTACTAAAAAATTTTTTTTAAATCGAGGATGTACTAAAAAAAATTTTTTCATATCAAGGATGTACTAAAAAAATTTTTTTTAGATCGAGGATGTACTAAAAAAATTTTTTTTAAATCGAGGATGTACTAAAAAAATTTTTTTTAGGTCGAGGATGTACTAAAAAAATTTTTTTAGATCGAGGATGTACTATAAAAATTTTTTTCATATCAAGGATGTACTAAAAAAATTTTTTTTAAATCGAGGATGTACTAAAAAAATTTTTTTTAGATCGAGGATGTACTAAAAAATTTTTTTTAAATCGAGGATGTACTAAAAAAAATTTTTTCATATCAAGGATGTACTAAAAAAATTTTTTTTAGATCGAGGATGTACTAAAAAAATTTTTTTTAAATCGAGGATGTACTAAAAAAATTTTTTTTAGGTCGAGGATGTACTAAAAAAATTTTTTTAGATCGAGGATGTACTAAAAAAATTTTTTTTAGATCGAGGATGTACTAAAAAATTTTTTTTAAATCGAGGATGTACTAAAAAAAATTTTTTCATATCAAGGATGTACTAAAAAAATTTTTTTTAGATCGAGGATGTACTAAAAAAATTTTTTTTAAATCGAGGATGTACTAAAAAAATTTTTTTTAGGTCGAGGATGTACTAAAAAAATTTTTTTAGATCGAGGATGTACTAAAAAAATTTTTTTTAGATCGAGGATGTTCTAAAAAAATTTTTTTAGATCGAGGATGTACTAAAAAAATTTTTTTTAGATCGAGGATGAACTAAAAAATTTTTTTTAAATCGAGGATGTACTATAAAAAATTTTTTCATATCAAGGATGTACTAAAAAAATTTTTTTTAAATCGAGGATGTACTAAAAAAATTTTTTTAGATCGAGGATGTACTAAAAAAATTTTTTTTAGATCGAGGATGTACTAAAAAATTTTTTTTAAATCGAGGATGTACTAAAAAAAATTTTTTCATATCAAGGATGTACTAAAAAAATTTTTTTTAGATCGAGGATGTACTAAAAAAATTTTTTTTAAATCGAGGATGTACTAAAAAAATTTTTTTTAGGTCGAGGATGTACTAAAAAAATTTTTTTAGATCGAGGATGTACTAAAAAAATTTTTTTTAGATCGAGGATGTTCTAAAAAAATTTTTTTAGATCGAGGATGTACTAAAAAAATTTTTTTTAGATCGAGGATGAACTAAAAAATTTTTTTTAAATCGAGGATGTACTATAACAAATTTTTTCATATCAAGGATGTACTAAAAAAATTTTTTTTAAATCGAGGATGTACTAAAAAAATTTTTTTAGATCGAGGATGTACTAAAAAAATTTTTTTTAGGTCGAGGATGTACTAAAAAAATTTTTTTAGATCGAGGATGTACTATAAAAAATTTTTTCATATCAAGGATGTACTAAAAAAATTTTTTTTAAATCGAGGATGTACTAAAAAAATTTTTTTTAGATCGAGGATGTACTAAAAAATTTTTTTTAAATCGAGGATGTACTAAAAAAAATTTTTTCATATCAAGGATGTACTAAAAAAATTTTTTTTAGATCGAGGATGTACTAAAAAAATTTTTTTTAAATCGAGGATGTACTAAAAAAATTTTTTTTAGGTCGAGGATGTACTAAAAAAATTTTTTTAGATCGAGGATGTACTAAAAAAATTTTTTTTAGATCGAGGATGTACTAAAAAATTTTTTTTAAATCGAGGATGTACTATAAAAAATTTTTTCATATCAAGGATGTACTAAAAAAATTTTTTTTAGATCGAGGATGTTCTGAAAAAATTTTTTTTAAATCGAGGATGTACTAAAAAAATTTTTTTTAGGTCGAGGATGTACTAAAAAAATTTTTTTAGATCGAGGATGTACTAAAAAAATTTTTTTTAGATCGAGGATGTTCTAAAAAAATTTTTTTAGATCGAGGATGTACTAAAAAAATTTTTTTTAGATCGAGGATGAACTAAAAAATTTTTTTTAAATCGAGGATGTACTATAAAAAATTTTTTCATATCAAGGATGTACTAAAAAAATTTTTTTTAAATCGAGGATGTACTAAAAAAAATTTTTTAGATCGAGGATGTACTAAAAAAATTTTTTTTTGATCGAGGATGTACTAAAAAATTTTTTTTAAATCGAGGATGTACTAAAAAAAATTTTTTCATATCAAGGATGTACTAAAAAAATTTTTTTTAGATCGAGGATGTACTAAAAAAATTTTTTTTAAATCGAGGATGTACTAAAAAAATTTTTTTTAGGTCGAGGATGTACTAAAAAAATTTTTTTAGATCGAGGATGTACTAAAAAAATTTTTTTTAGATCGAGGATGTTCTAAAAAAATTTTTTTAGATCGAGGATGTACTAAAAAAATTTTTTTTAGATCGAGGATGAACTAAAAAATTTTTTTTAAATCGAGGATGTACTATAAAAAATTTTTTCATATCAAGGATGTACTAAAAAAATTTTTTTTAAATCGAGGATGTACTAAAAAAATTTTTTTAGATCGAGGATGTACTAAAAAAATTTTTTTTAGGTCGAGGATGTACTAAAAAAATTTTTTTAGATCGAGGATGTACTAAAAAAATTTTTTTTAGATCGAGGATGTTCTAAAAAAATTTTTTTAGATCGAGGATGTACTAAAAAAATTTTTTTTAGATCGAGGATGAACTAAAAAATTTTTTTAAATCGAGGATGTACTATAAAAAATTTTTTCATATCAAGGATGTACTAAAAAAATTTTTTTTAAATCGAGGATGTACTAAAAAAATTTTTTTAGATCGAGGATGTACTAAAAAAATTTTTTTTAGGTCGAGGATGTACTAAAAAAATTTTTTTTAGGTCGAGGATGTACTAAAAAAATTTTTTTAGATCGAGGATGTACAAAAAAAATTTTTTTAGATCGAGGATGCACAAAAAAATTTTTTTTAAATCGAGGATGTACTAAAAAAATTTTTTTTAGATCGAGGATGTACTAAAAAAATTTTTTTAAATCGAGGATGCACTAAAAAAATTTTTTTTAAATCGAGGATGTACTAAAAAAATTTTTTTAGATCGAGGATGTACAAAAAAAATTTTTTTAGATCGAGGATGTACAAAAAAATTTTTTTTAAATCGAGGATGTACTAAAAAAAATTTTTTCATATCAAGGATGTACTAAAAAAATTTTTTTTAGATCGAGGATGTACTAAAAAAATTTTTTTTAGGTCGAGGATGTACTAAAAAAATTTTTTTAGATCGAGGATGTACTAAAAAAATTTTTTTTAGATCGAGGATGTACTAAAAAATTTTTTTTAAATCGAGGATGTACTAAAAAAAATTTTTTCATATCAAGGATGTACTAAAAAAATTTTTTTTAGATCGAGGATGTACTAAAAAAATTTTTTTTAAATCGAGGATGTACTAAAAAATTTTTTTTTAGGTCGAGGATGTACTAAAAAAATTTTTTTAGATCGAGGATGTACTATAAAAAATTTTTTCATATCAAGGATGTACTAAAAAAATTTTTTTTAAATCGAGGATGTACTAAAAAAATTTTTTTTAGATCGAGGATGTACTAAAAAATTTTTTTTAAATCGAGGATGTACTAAAAAAAATTTTTTCATATCAAGGATGTACTAAAAAATTTTTTTTTAGATCGAGGATGTACTAAAAAAATTTTTTTTAAATCGAGGATGTACTAAAAAAATTTTTTTTAGGTCGAGGATGTACTAAAAAAATTTTTTTAGATCGAGGATGTACTAAAAAAATTTTTTTTAGATCGAGGATGTACTAAAAAATTTTTTTTAAATCGAGGATGTACTAAAAAAAATTTTTTCATATCAAGGATGTACTAAAAAAATTTTTTTTAGATCGAGGATGTACTAAAAAAATTTTTTTTAAATCGAGGATGTACTAAAAAAATTTTTTTTAGGTCGAGGATGTACTAAAAAAATTTTTTTAGATCGAGGATGTACAAAAAAAATTTTTTTAGATCGAGGATGTACAAAAAAAATTTTTTTAAATCGAGGATGTACTAAAAAAATTTTTTTTAGGTCGAGGATGTACTAAAAAAATTTTTTTAGATCGAGGATGTACTAAAAAAATTTTTTTTAAATCGAGGATGTACTAAAAAAATTTTTTTAGATCGAGGATGTACTAAAAAAATTTTTTTTAGATCGAGGATGTACTAAAAAATTTTTTTTAAATCGAGGATGTACTAAAAAAAATTTTTTCATATCAAGGATGTACTAAAAAAATTTTTTTTAGATCGAGGATGTACTAAAAAAATTTTTTTAGATCGAGGATGTACTAAAAAAATTTTTTTAGATCGAGGATGTACAAAAAAATTTTTTTTAAATCGAGGATGTACTAAAAAAATTTTTTTTAGGTCGAGGATGTACTAAAAAAATTTTTTTAGATCGAGGTTGTACAAAAAAATTTTTTTTAAATCGAGGATGTACTAAAAAAATTTTTTTTAGGTCGAGGATGTACTAAAAAAATTTTTTTAGATCGAGGATGTACTAAAAAAATTTTTTTTAAATCGAGGATGTACTAAAAAAATTTTTTTTAGGTCGAGGATGTACTAAAAAAATTTTTTTAAATCGAGGATGTACTAAAAAAATTTTTTTTAAATCGAGGATGTACTAAAAAAATTTTTTTAGATCGAGGATGTACTAAAAAAATTTTTTTTAGATCGAGGATGTACTAAAAAATTTTTTTTAAATCGAGGATGTACTAAAAAAAATTTTTTCATATCAAGGATGTACTAAAAAAATTTTTTTTAGATCGAGGATGTACTAAAAAAATTTTTTTTAAATCGAGGATGTACTAAAAAAATTTTTTTTAGGTCGTGGATGTACTAAAAAAATTTTTTTAGATCGAGGATGTACTATAAAAAATTTTTTCATATCAAGGATGTACTAAAAAAATTTTTTTTAAATCGAGGATGTACTAAAAAAATTTTTTTAGATCGAGGATGTACTAAAAAAATTTTTTTTAAATCGAGGATGTACTAAAAAAATTTTTTTAGATCGAGGATGTACTAAAAAAATTTTGTTTAGATCGAGGATGTACTAAAAAATTTTTTTTAAATCGAGGATGTACTAAAAAAAATTTTTTCATATCAAGGATGTACTAAAAAAATTTTTTTTAGATCGAGGATGTACTAAAAAAATTTTTTTTAAATCGAGGATGTACTAAAAAAATTTTTTTTAGGTCGAGGATGTACTAAAAAAATTTTTTTAGATCGAGGATGTACTAAAAAAATTTTTTTTAGATCGAGGATGTACAAAAAAATTTTTTTTAAATCGAGGATGTACTAAAAAAATTTTTTTTAGGTCGAGGATGTACTAAAAAAATTTTTTTTAGATCGAGGATGAACTAAAAAATTTTTTTTAAATCGAGGATGTACTATAAAAAATTTTTTCATATCAAGGATGTACTAAAAAAATTTTTTTTAAATCGAGGATGTACTAAAAAAATTTTTTTAGATCGAGGATGTTCTAAAAAAATTTTTTTTAGATCGAGGATGAACTAAAAAATTTTTTTTAAATCGAGGATGTACTAAAAAAAATTTTTTCATATCAAGGATGTACTAAAAAAATTTTTTTTAGATCGAGGATGTACTAAAAAAATTTTTTTTAAATCGAGGATGTACTAAAAAAATTTTTTTAGATCGAGGATGTACTAAAAAAATTTTTTTTAGATCGAGGATGTACTAAAAAATTTTTTTTAAATCGAGGATGTACTAAAAAAAATTTTTTCATATCAAGGATGTACTAAAAAAATTTTTTTTAGATCGAGGATGTACTAAAAAAATTTTTTTTAAATCGAGGATGTACTAAAAAAATTTTTTTTAGGTCGAGGATGTACTAAAAAAATTTTTTTAGATCGAGGATGTACTAAAAAAATTTTTTTTAGATCGAGGATGTTCTAAAAAAATTTTTTTAGATCGAGGATGTACTAAAAAAATTTTTTTTAGATCGAGGATGAACTAAAAAATTTTTTTTAAATCGAGGATGTACTATAAAAAATTTTTTCATATCAAGGATGTACTAAAAAAATTTTTTTTAAATCGAGGATGTACTAAAAAAATTTTTTTAGATCGAGGATGTACTAAAAAAATTTTTTTTAGGTCGAGGATGTACTAAAAAAATTTTTTTAGATCGAGGATGTACTATAAAAAATTTTTTCATATCAAGGATGTACTAAAAAAATTTTTTTTAAATCGAGGATGTACTAAAAAAATTTTTTTTAGATCGAGGATGTACTAAAAAATTTTTTTTAAATCGAGGATGTACTAAAAAAAATTTTTTCATATCAAGGATGTACTAAAAAAATTTTTTTTAGATCGAGGATGTACTAAAAAAATTTTTTTTAAATCGAGGATGTACTAAAAAAATTTTTTTTAGGTCGAGGATGTACTAAAAAAATTTTTTTAGATCGAGGATGTACTAAAAAAATTTTTTTTAGATCGAGGATGTACTAAAAAATTTTTTTTAAATCGAGGATGTACTAAAAAAAATTTTTTCATATCAAGGATGTACTAAAAAAATTTTTTTTAGATCGAGGATGTACTAAAAAAATTTTTTTTAAATCGAAGATGTACTAAAAAAATTTTTTTTAGGTCGAGGATGTACTGAAAAAATTTTTTTAGATCGAGGATGTACTAAAAAAATTTTTTTTAGATCGAGGATGTTCTAAAAAAATTTTTTTAGATCGAGGATGTACTAAAAAAATTTTTTTTAGATCGAGGATGAACTAAAAAATTTTTTTTAAATCGAGGATGTACTATAAA
The DNA here is from genome assembly GCF_943737925.1 of Anopheles nili. Classification (NCBI taxonomy): domain Eukaryota; kingdom Metazoa; phylum Arthropoda; class Insecta; order Diptera; family Culicidae; genus Anopheles; species Anopheles nili. The sequence continues at coordinate 27,736 of NW_026525578.1, read as the reverse complement.
AAATTTTTTCATATCAAGGATGTACTAAAAAAATTTTTTTTAAATCGAGGATGTACTAAAAAAATTTTTTTAGATCGAGGATGTACTAAAAAAATTTTTTTTAGGTCGAGGATGTACTAAAAAAATTTTTTTAGATCGAGGATGTACTAAATAAATTTTTTTTAGATCGAGGATGTTCTAAAAAAATTTTTTTAGATCGAGGATGTACTAAAAAAATTTTTTTTAGATCGAGGATGAACTAAAAAATTTTTTTTAAATCGAGGATGTACTATAAAAAATTTTTTCATATCAAGGATGTACTAAAAAAATTTTTTTTAAATCGAGGATGTACTAAAAAAATTTTTTTAGATCGAGGATGTACTAAAAAAATTTTTTTTAGGTCGAGGATGTACTAAAAAAATTTTTTTTAGGTCGAGGATGTACTAAAAAAATTTTTTTAGATCGAGGATGTACAAAAAAAATTTTTTTAGATCGAGGATGTACTATAAAAAATTTTTTCATATCAAGGATGTACTAAAAAAATTTTTTTTAAATCGAGGATGTACTAAAAAAATTTTTTTTAGGTCGAGGATGTACTAAAAAAATTTTTTTAAATCGAGGATGCACTAAAAAAATTTTTTTTAAATCGAGGATGTACTAAAAAAATTTTTTTAGATCGAGGATGTACAAAAAAAATTTTTTTAGATCGAGGATGTACAAAAAAATTTTTTTTAAATCGAGGATGTACTAAAAAAAATTTTTTCATATCAAGGATGTACTAAAAAAATTTTTTTTAGATCGAGGATGTACTAAAAAAATTTTTTTTAAATCGAGGATGTACTAAAAAAATTTTTTTTAGGTCGAGGATGTACTAAAAAAATTTTTTTAGATCGAGGATGTACTAAAAAAATTTTTTTTAGATCGAGGATGTACTAAAAAATTTTTTTTAAATCGAGGATGTACTAAAAAAAATTTTTTCATATCAAGGATGTACTAAAAAAATTTTTTTTAGATCGAGGTTGTACTAAAAAAATTTTTTTTAAATCGAGGATGTACTAAAAAAATTTTTTTTAGGTCGAGGATGTACTAAAAAAATTTTTTTAGATCGAGGATGTACTAAAAAAATTTTTTTTAAATCGAGGATGTACTAAAAAAATTTTTTTAGATCGAGGATGTACTAAAAAAATTTTTTTTAGATCGAGGATGTACTAAAAAATTTTTTTTAAATCGAGGATGTACTAAAAAAAATTTTTTCATATCAAGGATGTACTAAAAAAATTTTTTTTAGATCGAGGATGTACTAAAAAAATTTTTTTAGATCGAGGATGTACTAAAAAAATTTTTTTAGATCGAGGATGTACAAAAAAATTTTTTTTAAATCGAGGATGTACTAAAAAAATTTTTTTTAGGTCGAGGATGTACTAAAAAAATTTTTTTAGATCGAGGATGTACAAAAAAATTTTTTTTAAATCGAGGATGTACTAAAAAAATTTTTTTTAGGTCGAGGATGTACTAAAAAAATTTTTTTAGATCGAGGATGTACTAAAAAAATTTTTTTTAAATCGAGGATGTACTAAAAAAATTTTTTTTAGGTCGAGGATGTACTAAAAAAATTTTTTTAGATCGAGGATGTACTAAAAAAATTTTTTTTAAATCGAGGATGTACTAAAAAAATTTTTTTAGATCGAGGATGTACTAAAAAAATTTTTTTTAGATCGAGGATGTACTAAAAAATTTTTTTTTAAATCGAGGATGTACTAAAAAAAATTTTTTCATATCAAGGATGTACTAAAAAAATTTTTTTTAGATCGAGGATGTACTAAAAAAATTTTTTTTAAATCGAGGATGTACTAAAAAAATTTTTTTTAGGTCGAGGATGTACTAAAAAAATTTTTTTAGATCGAGGATGTACTATAAAAAATTTTTTCATATCAAGGATGTACTAAAAAAATTTTTTTTAAATCGAGGATGTACTAAAAAAATTTTTTTTAGATCGAGGATGTACTAAAAAATTTTTTTTAAATCGAGGATGTACTAAAAAAAATTTTTTCATATCAAGGATGTACTAAAAAATTTTTTTTAGATCGAGGATGTACTAAAAAAATTTTTTTTAAATCGAGGATGTACTAAAAAAATTTTTTTTAGGTCGAGGATGTACTAAAAAAATTTTTTTAGATCGAGGATGTACTAAAAAAATTTTTTTTAGATCGAGGATGTACAAAAAAAATTTTTTTAAATCGAGGATGTACTAAAAAAATTTTTTTTAGGTCGAGGATGTACTAAAAAAATTTTTTTTAGATCGAGGATGAACTAAAAAATTTTTTTTAAATCGAGGATGTACTATAAAAAATTTTTTCATATCAAGGATGTACTAAAAAAATTTTTTTTAAATCGAGGATGTACTAAAAAAATTTTTTTAGATCGAGGATGTTCTAAAAAAATTTTTTTTAGATCGAGGATGAACTAAAAAATTTTTTTTAAATCGAGGATGTACTAAAAAAAATTTTTTCATATCAAGGATGTACTAAAAAAATTTTTTTTAGATCGAGGATGTACAAAAAAATTTTTTTTAAATCGAGGATGTACTAAAAAAATTTTTTTTACGTCGAGGATGTACTAAAAAAATTTTTTTTAGATCGCGGATGAACTAAAAAATTTTTTTTAAATCGAGGATGTACTATAAAAAATTTTTTCATATCAAGGATGTACTAAAAAAATTTTTTTTAAATCGAGGATGTACTAAAAAAATTTTTTTAGATCGAGGATGTTCTAAAAAAATTTTTTTTAGATCGAGGATGTACTAAAAAAATTTTTTTAGATCGAGGATGTACTAAAAAAATTTTTTTTAGATCGAGGATGTTCTAAAAAAATTTTTTTTAGGTCGAGGATGTACTAAAAAAATTTTTTTAGATCGAGGATGTACTAAAAAAATTTTTTTTAGATCGAGGATGTTCTAAAAAAATTTTTTTAGATCGAGGATGTACTAAAAAAATTTTTTTTAGATCGAGGATGAACTAAAAAATTTTTTTTAAATCGAGGATGTACTATAAAAAATTTTTTCATATCAAGGATGTACTAAAAAAATTTTTTTTAAATCGAGGATGTACTAAAAAAATTTTTTTAGATCGAGGATGTTCTAAAAAAATTTTTTTTAGATCGAGGATGAACTAAAAAATTTTTTTTAAATCGAGGATGTACTAAAAAAAATTTTTTCATATCAAGGATGTACTAAAAAAATTTTTTTTAGATCGAGGATGTACAAAAAAATTTTTTTTAAATCGAGGATGTACTAAAAAAATTTTTTTTAGGTCGAGGATGTACTAAAAAAATTTTTTTTAGATCGAGGATGAACTAAAAAATTTTTTTTAAATCGAGGATGTACTATAAAAAATTTTTTCATATCAAGGATGTACTAAAAAAATTTTTTTTAAATCGAGGATGTACTAAAAAAATTTTTTTAGATCGAGGATGTTCTAAAAAAATTTTTTTTAGATCGAGGATGTACTAAAAAAATTTTTTTTAAATCGAGGATGTACTAAAAAAAATTTTTTCATATCAAGGATGTACTAAAAAAATTTTTTTTAAATCGAGGATGTACTATAAAAAATTTTTTCATATCAAGGATGTACTAAAAAAATTTTTTTTAAATCGAGGATGTACTAAAAAAATTTTTTTAGATCGAGGATGTACTAAAAAAATTTTTTTTAGGTCGAGGATGTACTAAAAAAATTTTTTTTAGGTCGAGGATGTACTAAAAAAATTTTTTTAGATCGAGGATGTACAACAAAAATTTTTTTTAAATCGAGGATGTACTATAAAAAATTTTTTCATATCAAGGATGTACTAAAAAAATTTTTTTTAAATCGAGGATGTACTAAAAAAATTTTTTTTAGATCGAGGATGTACTAAAAAATTTTTTTTAAATCGAGGATGTACTAAAAAAAATTTTTTCATATCAAGGATGTACTAAAAAAATTTTTTTTAGATCGAGGATGTACTAAAAAAATTTTTTTTAAATCGAGGATGTACTAAAAAAATTTTTTTTAGGTCGAGGATGTACTAAAAAAATTTTTTTAGATCGAGGATGTACTAAAAAAATTTTTTTTAGATCGAGGATGTACTAAAAAATTTTTTTTAAATCGAGGATGTACTAAAAAAAATTTTTTCATATCAAGGATGTACTAAAAAAATTTTTTTTAGATCGAGGATGTACTAAAAAAATTTTTTTTAAATCGAGGATGTACTAAAAAATTTTTTTTAGGTCGAGGATGTACTAAAAAAATTTTTTTAGATCGAGGATGTACTAAAAAAATTTTTTTTAGATCGAGGATGTTCTAAAAAAATTTATTTAGATCGAGGGTGTACTAAAAAAATTTTTTTTAGGTCGAGGATGTACTAAAAAAATTTTTTTAGATCGAGGATGTACTAAAAAATTTTTTTTTAAATCGAGGATGTACTAAAAAAATTTTTTTAGATCGAGGATGTACTAAAAAAATTTTTTTTAGATCGAGGATGTACTAAAAAATTTTTTTTAAATCGAGGATGTACTAAAAAAAATTTTTTCATATCAAGGATGTACTAAAAAAATTTTTTTTAGATCGAGGATGTACTAAAAAAATTTTTTTTAAATCGAGGATGTACTAAAAAAATTTTTTTTAGGTCGAGGATGTACTAAAATAATTTTTTTAGATCGAGGATGTACTATAAAAAATTTTTTCATATCAAGGATGTACTAAAAAAATTTTTTTTAAATCGAGGATGTACTAAAAAAATTTTTTTTAGATCGAGGATGTACTAAAAAATTTTTTTTAAATCGAGGATGTACTAAAAAAAATTTTTTCATATCAAGGATGTACTAAAAAAATTTTTTTTAGATCGAGGATGTACTAAAAAAATTTTTTTTAAATCGAGGATGTACTAAAAAAATTTTTTTTAGGTCGAGGATGTACTAAAAAAATTTTTTTAGATCGAGGATGTACTAAAAAAATTTTTTTTAGATCGAGGATGTACTAAAAATTTTTTTTTAAATCGAGGATGTACTAAAAAAAATTTTTTCATATCAAGGATGTACTAAAAAAATTTTTTTTAGATCGAGGATGTACTAAAAAAATTTTTTTTAAATCGAGGATGTACTAAAAAAATTTTTTTTAGGTCGAGGATGTACTAAAAAAATTTTTTTAGATCGAGGATGTACTAAAAAAATTTTTTTTAGATCGAGGATGTTCTAAAAAAATTTTTTTAGATCGAGGATGTACTAAAAAAATTTTTTTTAGATCGAGGATGAACTAAAAAATTTTTTTTAAATCGAGGATGTACTATAAAAAATTTTTTCATATCAAGGATGTACTAAAAAAATTTTTTTTAAATCGAGGATGTACTAAAAAATTTTTTTAGATCGAGGATGTACTAAAAAAATTTTTTTAGATCGAGGATGTACAAAAAAAATTTTTTTAGATCGAGGATGTACAAAAAAATTTTTTTTAAATCGAGGATGTACTAAAAAAATTTTTTTTAGGTCGAGGATGTACTAAAAAAATTTTTTTAGATCGAGGATGTACTAAAAAAATTTTTTTTAGGTCGAGGATGTACTAAAAAAATTTTTTTAGATCGAGGATGTACTAAAAAAATTTTTTTTAGATCGAGGATGTTCTAAAAAAATTTTTTTAGATCGAGGATGTACTAAAAAAATTTTTTTTAGATCGAGGATGAACTAAAAAATTTTTTTTAAATCGAGGATGTACTATAAAAAATTTTTTCATATCAAGGATGTACTAAAAAAATTTTTTTTAAATCGAGGATGTACTAAAAAAATTTTTTTAGATCGAGGATGTACTAAAAAAATTTTTTTTAGATCGAAGATGTTCTAAAAAAATTTTTTTAGATCGAGGATGTACTAAAAAAAATTTTTTCATATCAAGGATGTACTAAAAAAATTTTTTTTAGATCGAGGATGTACTAAAAAAATTTATTTTAAATCGAGGATGTACTAAAAAAAATTTTTTTAGGTCGAGGATGTACTAAAAAATTTTTTTTAAATCGAGGATGTACTAAAAAAATTTTTTTTAGGTCGAGGATGTACTAAAAAAATTTTTTTAGATCGAGGATGTACTAAAAAAATTTTTTTTAGATCGAGGATGTACTAAAAAAATTTTTTTTAAATCGAGGATGTACTAAAAAAATTTTTTTCAGGTCGAGGATGTACTAAAAAAATTTTTTTAGATCGAGGATGTACTATAAAAAATTTTTTCATATCAAGGATGTACTAAAAAAATTTTTTTTAGGTCGAGGATGTACTAAAAAATTTTTTTTAAATCGAGGATGTACTAAAAAAATTTTTTTTAGGTCTAGGATGTACTACAAAAATTTTTTTAGATCGAGGATGTACTAAAAAAATTTTTTTTAGATCGAGGATGTACTAAAAAAATTTTTTTTAAATCGAGGATGTACTAAAAAAATTTTTTTTAGATCGAGGATGTTCTAAAAAAATTTTTTTAGATCGAGGATGTACTAAAAAAATTTTTTTTAGATCGAGGATGAACTAAAAAATTTTTTTTAAATCGAGGATGTACTATAAAAAATTTTTTCATATCAAGGATGTACTAAAAAAATTTTTTTTAAATCGAGGATGTACTAAAAAAATTTTTTTAGATCGAGGATGTACTAAAAAAATTTTTTTTAGATCGAGGATGTACTAAAAAATTTTTTTTAAATCGAGGATGTACTAAAAAAAATTTTTTCATATCAAGGATGTACTAAAAAAATTTTTTTTAGATCGAGGATGTACTAAAAAAATTTTTTTTAAATCGAGGATGTACTAAAAAAATTTTTTTTAGGTCGAGGATGTACTAAAAAAATTTTTTTAGATCGAGGATGTACTAAAAAAATTTTTTTTAGATCGAGGATGTTCTAAAAAAATTTTTTTAGATCGAGGATGTACTAAAAAAATTTTTTTTAGGTCGAGGATGTACTAAAAAAATTTTTTTAGATCGAGGATGTACTAAAAAAATTTTTTTTAAATCGAGGATGTACTAAAAAAATTTTTTTAGATCGAGGATGTACTAAAAAAATTTTTTTTAGATCGAGGATGTACTAAAAAATTTTTTTTAAATCGAGGATGTACTAAAAAAAAATTTTTCATATCAAGGATGTACTAAAAAAATTTTTTTTAGATCGAGGATGTACTAAAAAAATTTTTTTTAAATCGAGGATGTACTAAAAAAATTTTTTTTAGGTCGAGGATGTACTAAAAAAATTTTTTTAGATCGAGGATGTACTATAAAAAATTTTTTCATATCAAGGATGTACTAAAAAAATTTTTTTTAAATCGAGGATGTACTAAAAAAATTTTTTTTAAATCGAGGATGTACTAAAAAATTTTTTTTAAATCGAGGATGTACTAAAAAAAATTTTTTCATATCAAGGATGTACTAAAAAAATTTTTTTTAGATCGAGGATGTACTAAAAAAATTTTTTTTAAATCGAGGATGTACTAAAAAAATTTTTTTTAGGTCGAGGATGTACTAAAAAAATTTTTTTAGATCGAGGATGTACTAAAAAAATTTTTTTTAGATCGAGGATGTACTAAAAAATTTTTTTTAAATCGAGGATGTACTAAAAAAAATTTTTTCATATCAAGGATGTACTAAAAAAATTTTTTTTAGATCGAGGATGTACTAAAAAAATTTTTTTTAGATCGAGGATGAACTAAAAAATTTTTTTTAAATCGAGGATGTACTATAAAAAATTTTTTCATATCAAGGATGTACTAAAAAAATTTTTTTTAAATCGAGGATGTACTAAAAAAATTTTTTTAGATCGAGGATGTTCTAAAAAAATTTTTTTTAGATCGAGGATGTACTAAAAAAATTTTTTTTAGGTCGAGGATGTACTAAAAAAATTTTTTTAGATCGAGGATGTACTAAAAAAATTTTTTTTAGATCGAGGATGTTCTAAAAAAATTTTTTTAGATCGAGGATGTACTAAAAAAATTTTTTTTAGATCGAGGATGAACTAAAAAATTTTTTTTAAATCGAGGATGTACTAAAAAAAATTTTTTCATATCAAGGATGTACTAAAAAAATTTTTTCATATCAAGGATGTACTAAAAAAAATTTTTTCATATCAAGGATGTACTAAAAAAATTTTTTTTAGATCGAGGATGTACTAAAAAAATTTTTTTTAAATCGAGGATGTACTAAAAAAATTTTTTTTAGGTCGAGGATGTACTAAAAAAATTTTTTTAGATCGAGGATGTACTAAAAAAATTTTTTTTAGATCGAGGATGTTCTAAAAAAATTTTTTTAGATCGAGGATGTACTAAAAAAATTTTTTTTAGGTCGAGGATGTACTAAAAAAATTTTTTTAGATCGAGGATGTACTAAAAAAATTTTTTTTAAATCGAGGATGTACTAAAAAAATTTTTTTAGATCGAGGATGTACTAAAAAAATTTTTTTTAGATCGAGGATGTACTAAAAAATTTTTTTTAAATCGAGGATGTACTAAAAAAAATTTTTTCATATCAAGGATGTACTAAAAAAATTTTTTTTAAATCGAGGATGTACTAAAAAAATTTTTTTAGATCGAGGATGTACTAAAAAAATTTTTTTTAGGTCGAGGATGTACTAAAAAAATTTTTTTTAGGTCGAGGATGTACTAAAAAAATTTTTTTAGATCGAGGATGTACAAAAAAAATTTTTTTAGATCGAGGATGTACTAAAAAAATTTTTTTAGATCGAGGATGTACAAAAAAATTTTTTTTAAATCGAGGATGTACTATAAAAAATTTTTTCATATCAAGGATGTACTAAAAAAATTTTTTTTAAATCGAGGATGTACTAAAAAAATTTTTTTAGATCGAGGATGTACTAAAAAAATTTTTTTAGATCGAGGATGTACTAAAAAAATTTTTTTTAGATCGAGGATGTTCTAAAAAAATTTTTTTTAGGTCGAGGATGTACTAAAAAAATTTTTTTTAGGTCGAGGATGTACTAAAAAAATTTTTTTAGATCGAGGATGTACAAATAAAATTTTTTTAGATCGAGGATGTACAAAAAAATTTTTTTTAAATCGAGGATGTACTAAAAAAATTTTTTTAGGTCGAGGATGTACTAAAAAAATTTTTTTAGATCGAGGATGTACTAAAAAAATTTTTTTTAGGTCGAGGATGTACTAAAAAAATTTTTTTAGATCGAGGATGTACTAAAAAAATTTTTTTTAGGTCGAGGATGTACTAAAAAAATTTTTTTAGATCGAGGATGTACTAAAAAAATTTTTTTTAGATCGAGGATGTTCTAAAAAAATTTTTTTAGATCGAGGATGTACTAAAAAAATTTTTTTTAGATCGAGGATGAACTAAAAAATTTTTTTTAAATCGAGGATGTACTATAAAAAATTTTTTCATATCAAGGATGTACTAAAAAAATTTTTTTTAAATCGAGGATGTACTAAAAAAATTTTTTTAGATCGAGGATGTTCTAAAAAAATTTTTTTTAGATCGAGGATGAACTAAAAAATTTTTTTTAAATCGAGGATGTACTAAAAAAAATTTTTTCATATCAAGGATGTACTAAAAAAATTTTTTTTAGATCGAGGATGTACTAAAAAAATTTTTTTTAAATCGAGGATGTACTAAAAAAATTTTTTTTAGGTCGAGGATGTACTAAAAAAATTTTTTTAGATCGAGGATGTACTAAAAAAATTTTTTTTAGATCGAGGATGTTCTAAAAAAATTTTTTTAGATCGAGGATGTACTAAAAAAATTTTTTTTAGATCGAGGATGAACTAAAAAATTTTTTTTAAATCGAGGATGTACTATAAAAAATTTTTTCATATCAAGGATGTACTAAAAAAATTTTTTTTAGATCGAGGATGTACTAAAAAAATTTTTTTTAAATCGAGGATGTACTAAAAAAATTTTTTTTAGGTCGAGGATGTACTAAAAAAATTTTTTTAGATCGAGGATGTACTAAAAAAATTTTTTTTAGATCGAGGATGTTCTAAAAAAATTTTTTTAGATCGAGGATGTACTAAAAAAATTTTTTTTAGGTCGAGGATGTACTAAAAAAATTTTTTTAGATCGAGGATGTACTAAAAAAATTTTTTTTAAATCGAGGATGTACTAAAAAAATTTTTTTAGATCGAGGATGTACAAAAAAATTTTTTTTAAATCGAGGATGTACTAAAAAAATTTTTTTTAGGTCGAGGATGTACTAAAAAAATTTTTTTAGATCGAGGATGAACTAAAAAATTTTTTTTAAATCGAGGATGTACTATAAAAAATTTTTTCATATCAAGGATGTACTAAAAAAATTTTTTTTAAATCGAGGATGAACTAAAAAATTTTTTTTAAATCGAGGATGTACTATAAAAAATTTTTTCATATCAAGGATGTACTAAAAAAATTTTTTTTAGATCGAGGATGTACTAAAAAATTTTTTTTTAAATCGAGGATGTACTAAAAAAATTTTTTTTAGGTCGAGGATGTACTAAAAAAATTTTTTTAGATCGAGGATGTACTAAAAAAATTTTTTTTAGGTCGAGGATGTACTAAAAAAATTTTTTTAGATCGAGGATGTACTAAAAAAATTTTTTTTAGGTCGAGGATGTACTAAAAAAATTTTTTTAGATCGAGGATGTACTAAAAAAATTTTTTTTAGATCGAGGATGAACTAAAAAATTTTTTTTAAATCGAGGATGTACTATAAAAAATTTTTTCATATCAAGGATGTACTAAAAAAATTTTTTTTAAATCGAGGATGTACTAAAAAAATTTTTTTAGATCGAGGATGTTCTAAAAAAATTTTTTTTAGATCGAGGATGAACTAAAAAATTTTTTTTAAATCGAGGATGTACTAAAAAAAATTTTTTCATATCAAGGATGTACTAAAAAAATTTTTTTTAGATCGAGGATGTACTAAAAAAATTTTTTTTAGATCGAGGATGTACTAAAAAAATTTTTTTTAGGTCGAGGATGTACTAAAAAAATTTTTTTAGATCGAGGATGTACTAAAAAAATTTTTTTTAGATCGAGGATGTTTTAAAAAAATTTTTTTAGATCGAGGATGTACTAAAAAAATTTTTTTTAGATCGAGGATGAACTAAAAAATTTTTTTTAAATCGAGGATGTACTATAAAAAATTTTTTCATATCAAGGATGTACTAAAAAAATTTTTTTTAGATCGAGGATGTACTAAAAAATTTTTTTTTAAATCGAGGATGTACTAAAAAAATTTTATTTAGGTCGAGGATGTACTAAAAAAATTTTTTTAGATCGAGGATGTACTAAAAAAATTTTTTTTAGGTCGAGGATGTACTAAAAAAATTTTTTTAGATCGAGGATGTACTAAAAAAATTTTTTTTAGGTCGAGGATGTACTAAAAAAATTTTTTTAGATCGAGGATGTACTAAAAAAATTTTTTCATATCAAGGATGTACTAAAAATTTTTTTTAGATCGAGGATGTACAAAAAAATTTTTTTTAAATCGAGGATGTACTAAAAAAATTTTTTTTAGGTCGAGGATGTACTAAAAAAATTTTTTTAGATCGAGGATGTACTAAAAAAATTTTTTTTAGGTCGAGGATGTACTAAAAAAATTTTTTTAGATCGAGGATGTACTAAAAAAATTTTTTTTAGATCGAGGATGAACTAAAAAATTTTTTTAGATCGAGGATGTACTAAAAAATTTTTTTTAAATCGAGGATGTACTATAAAAAATTTTTTCATATCAAGGATGTACTAAAAAATTTTTTTTTAAATCGAGGATGTACTAAAAAAATTTTTTTAGATCGAGGATGTTCTAAAAAAATTTTTTTTAGATCGAGGATGAACTAAAAATTTTTTTTTAAATCGAGGATGTACTAAAAAAATTTTTTTCATATCAAGGATGTACTAAAAAAATTTTTTTTAGATCGAGGATGTACTAAAAAAATTTTTTTTAGATCGAGGATGTTCTAAAAAAATTTTTTTTAGGTCGAGGATGTACTAAAAAAATTTTTTTTAGGTCGAGGATGTACTAAAAAAATTTTTTTAGATCGAGGATGTACAAAAAAAATTTTTTTAGATCGAGGATGTGCAAAAAAATTTTTTTTAAATCGAGGATGTACTAAAAAAATTTTTTTTAGGTCGAGGATGTACTAAAAAAATTTTTTTAGATCGAGGATGTACTAAAAAAATTTTTTTTAGGTCGAGGATGTACTAAAAAAATTTTTTTAGATCGAGGATGTACTAAAAAAATTTTTTTTAGGTCGAGGATGTACTAAAAAAATTTTTTTAGATCGAGGATGTACTAAAAAAATTTTTTTTAGATCGAGGATGTTCTAAAAAAATTTTTTTAGATCGAGGATGTACTAAAAAAATTTTTTTTAGATCGAGGATGAACTAAAAAATTTTTTTTAAATCGAGGATGTACTATAAAAAATTTTTTCATATCAAGGATGTACTAAAAAAATTTTTTTTAAATCGAGGATGTACTAAAAAAATTTTTTTAGATCGAGGATGTTCTAAAAAAATTTTTTTTAGATCGAGGATGAACTAAAAAATTTTTTTTAAATCGAGGATGTACTATAAAAAATTTTTTCATATCAAGGATGTACTAAAAAAATTTTTTTTAAATCGAGGATGTACTAAAAAAATTTTTTTTAGGTCGAGGATGTACTAAAAAAATTTTTTTAGATCGAGGATGTACTATAAAAAATTTTTTCATATCAAGGATGTACTAAAAAAATTTTTTTTAAATCGAGGATGTACTAAAAAAATTTTTTTTAAATCGAGGATGTACTAAAAAAATTTTTTTTAGGTCGAGGATGTACTAAAAAAATTTTTTTAGATCGAGGATGTACTATAAAAAATTTTTTCATATCAAGGATGTACTAAAAAAATTTTTTTTAAATCGAGGATGTACTAAAAAAATTTTTTTTAGATCGAGGATGTACTAAAAAAATTTTTTTAGATCGAGGATGAACTAAAAAATTTTTTTTAAATCGAGGATGTACTATAAAAAATTTTTTCATATCAAGGATGTACTAAAAAAATTTTTTTTAAATCGAGGATGTACTAAAAAAATTTTTTTAGATCGAGGATGTACTAAAAAAATTTTTTTTAGGTCGAGGATGTACTAAAAAAATTTTTTTAGATCGAGGATGTACTAAAAAAATTTTTTTTAGATCGAGGATGTTCTAAAAAAATTTTTTTAGATCGAGGATGTACTAAAAAAATTTTTTTTAGGTCGAGGATGTACTAAAAAATTTTTTTTAGATCGAGGATGTACTAAAAAAATTTTTTTTAAATCGAGGATGTACTAAAAAAATTTTTTTAGATCGAGGATGTACTAAAAAAATTTTTTTTAGATCGAGGATGTACTAAAAAATTTTTTTTAAATCGAGGATGTACTAAAAAAAATTTTTTCATATCAAGGATGTACTAAAAAAAATTTTTTTAGATCGAGGATGTACTAAAAAAATTTTTTTTAAATCGAGGATGTACTAAAAAAATTTTTTTTAGGTCGAGGATGTACTAAAAAATTTTTTTTAAATCGAGGATGTACTAAAAAAAATTTTTTCATATCAAGGATGTACTAAAAAAATTTTTTTTAAATCGAGGATGTACTAAAAAAATTTTTTTTAGGTCGAGGATGTACTAAAAAAATTTTTTTTAGATCAAAGATGAACTAAAAAATTTTTTTTAAATCGAGGATGTACTATAAAAAATTTTTTCATATCAAGGATGTACTAAAAAAATTTTTTTTAAATCGAGGATGTACTAAAAAAATTTTTTTAGATCGAGGATGTTCTAAAAAAATTTTTTTTAGGTCGAGGATGAACTAAAAAATTTTTTTTAAATCGAGGATGTACTAAAAAAAATTTTTTCATATCAAGGATGTACTAAAAAAATTTTTTTTAGATCGAGGATGTACAAAAAAATTTTTTTTAAATCGAGGATGTACTAAAAAAATTTTTTTTAGGTCGAGGATGTACTAAAAAAATTTTTTTTAGATCGAGGATGAACTAAAAAATTTTTTTTAAATCGAGGATGTACTATAAAAAATTTTTTCATATCAAGGATGTACTAAAAAAATTTTTTTTAAATCGAGGATGTACTAAAAAAATTTTTTTAGATCGAGGATGTTCTAAAAAAATTTTTTTTAGATCGAGGATGAACTAAAAAATTTTTTTTAAATCGAGGATGTACTAAAAAAAATTTTTTCATATCAAGGATGTACTAAAAAAATTTTTTTTAGGTCGAGGATGTACTAAAAAAATTTTTTTAAATCGAGGATGTACTAAAAAAATTTTTTTTAGGTCGAGGATGTACTAAAAAAATTTTTTTAGATCGAGGATGTACAAAAAAATTTTTTTTAAATCGAGGATGTACTAAAAAAATTTTTTTTAGGTCGAGGATGTACTAAAAAAATTTTTTTTAGATCGAGGATGAACTAAAAAATTTTTTTTAAATCGAGGATGTACTATAAAAAATTTTTTCATATCAAGGATGTACTAAAAAAATTTTTTTTAAATCGAGGATGTACTAAAAAAATTTTTTTAGATCGAGGATGTTCTAAAAAAATTTTTTTTAGATCGAGGATGAACTAAAAAATTTTTTTTAAATCGAGGATGTACTAAAAAAAATTTTTTCATATCAAGGATGTACTAAAAAAATTTTTTTTAGGTCGAGGATGTACTAAAAAAATTTTTTTAGATCGAGGATGTACTAAAAAAATTTTTTTAGATCGAGGATGTACTAAAAAAATTTTTTTTAGATCGAGGATGTTCTAAAAAAATTTTTTTAGATCGAGGATGTACTAAAAAAATTTTTTTTAGGTCGAGGATGTACTAAAAAATTTTTTTTTAGATCGAGGATGAACTAAAAAATTTTTTTTAAATCGAGGATGTACTATAAAAAATTTTTTCATATCAAGGATGTACTAAAAAAATTTTTTTTAAATCGAGGATGTACTAAAAAAATTTTTTTAGATCGAGGATGTTCTAAAAAAATTTTTTTTAGATCGAGGATGTACTAAAAAAATTTTTTTAGATCGAGGATGTACTAAAAAAATTTTTTTTAGATCGAGGATGTTCTAAAAAAATTTTTTTTAGGTCGAGGATGTACTAAAAAAATTTTTTTTAGGTCGAGGATGTACTAAAAAAATTTTTTAGATCGAGGATGTACAAAAAAAATTTTTTTAGATCGAGGATGTACAAAAAAAATTTTTTTAAATCGAGGATGTACTAAAAAAATTTTTTTTAGGTCGAGGATGTACTAAAAAAATTTTTTTAGATCGAGGATGTACTAAAAAAATTTTTTTTAGGTCGAGGATGTACTAAAAAAATTTTTTTAGATCGAGGATGTACTAAAAAAATTTTTTTTAGGTCGAGGATGTACTAAAAAAATTTTTTTAGATCGAGGATGTACTAAAAAAATTTTTTTTAGATCGAGGATGTTCTAAAAAAATTTTTTTAGATCGAGGATGTACTAAAAAAATTTTTTTTAGATCGAGGATGAACTAAAAAATTTTTTTTAAATCGAGGATGTACTATAAAAAATTTTTTCATATCAAGGATGTACTAAAAAAATTTTTTTTAAATCGAGGATGTACTAAAAAAATTTTTTTAGATCGAGGATGTTCTAAAAAAATTTTTTTTAGATCGAGGATGAACTAAAAAATTTTTTTTAAAACGAGGATGTACTAAAAAAAATTTTTTCATATCAAGGATGTACTAAAAAAATTTTTTTTAAATCGAGGATGTACTAAAAAAATTTTTTTAGATCGAGGATGTTCTAAAAAAATTTTTTTTAGATCGAGGATGAACTAAAAAATTTTTTTTAAATCGAGGATGTACTAAAAAAAATTTTTTTAGGTCGAGGATGTACTAAAAAAATTTTTTTTAGATCGAGGATGAACTAAAAAATTTTTTTTAAATCGAGGATGTACTATAAAAAATTTTTTCATATCAAGGATGTACTAAAAAAATTTTTTTTAAATCGAGGATGTACTAAAAAAATTTTTTTAGATCGAGGATGTTCTAAAAAAATTTTTTTTAGATCGAGGATGAACTAAAAAATTTTTTTTAAATCGAGGATGTACTAAAAAAAATTTTTTCATATCAAGGATGTACTAAAAAAATTTTTTTTAGATCGAGGATGTACAAAAAAATTTTTTTTAAATCGAGGATGTACTAAAAAAATTTTTTTTAGGTCGAGGATGTACTAAAAAAATTTTTTTTAGGTCGAGGATGTACTAAAAAAATTTTTTTTAGATCGAGGATGAACTAAAAAATTTTTTTTAGGTCGAGGATGTACTAAAAAAATTTTTTTTAGATCGAGGATGTTCTAAAAAAATTTTTTTAGATCGAGGATGTACTAAAAAAATTTTTTTTAGGTCGAGGATGTACTAAAAAAATTTTTTTAGATCGAGGATGTACAAAAAAAATTTTTTTAGATCGAGGATGTACAAAAAAATTTTTTTTAAATCGAGGATGTACTAAAAAAATTTTTTTTAGGTCGAGGATGTACTAAAAAAATTTTTTTAGATCGAGGATGTACTAAAAAAATTTTTTTTAGGTCGAGGATGTACTAAAAAAATTTTTTTAGATCGAGGATGTACTAAAAAAATTTTTTTTAGATCGAGGATGTTCTAAAAAAATTTTTTTAGATCGAGGATGTACTAAAAAAATTTTTTTTAGATCGAGGATGAACTAAAAAATTTTTTTTAAATCGAGGATGTACTATAAAAAATTTTTTCATATCAAGGATGTACTAAAAAAATTTTTTTTAAATCGAGGATGTACTAAAAAAATTTTTTTAGATCGAGGATGTTCTAAAAAAATTTTTTTTAGATCGAGGATGAACTAAAAAATTTTTTTTAAATCGAGGATGTACTAAAAAAAATTTTTTCATATCAAGGATGTACTAAAAAAATTTTTTTTAAATCGAGGATGTACTAAAAAAATTTTTTTAGATCGAGGATGTTCTAAAAAAATTTTTTTTAGATCGAGGATGAACTAAAAAATTTTTTTTAAATCGAGGATGTACTAAAAAAAATTTTTTCATATCAAGGATGTACTAAAAAAATTTTTTTTAAATCGAGGATGTACTAAAAAAATTTTTTTAGATCGAGGATGTTCTAAAAAAATTTTTTTTAGATCGAGGATGAACTAAAAAATTTTTTTTAAATCGAGGATGTACTAAAAAAAATTTTTTCATATCAAGGATGTACTAAAAAAATTTTTTTTAGATCGAGGATGTACAAAAAAATTTTTTTTAAATCGAGGATGTACTAAAAAAATTTTTTTTAGGTCGAGGATGTGCTAAAAAAATTTTTTTTAGATCGAGGATGAACTAAAAAATGTTTTTTAAATCGAGGATGTACTATAAAAAATTTTTTCATATCAAGGATGTACTAAAAAAATTTTTTTTAAATCGAGGATGTACTAAAAAAATTTTTTTAGATCGAGAATGTTCTAAAAAAATTTTTTTTAAATCGAGGATGTACTAAAAAAAATTTTTCATATCAAGGATGTACTAAAAAAATTTTTTTTAGATCGAGGATGTACAAAAAAATTTTTTTTAAATCGAGGATGTACTAAAAAAATTTTTTTTAGGTCGAGGATGTACTAAAAAAATTTTTTTTAGATCGAGGATGAACTAAAAAATTTTTTTTAAATCGAGGATGTACTATAAAAAATTTTTTTTAAATCGAGGATGTACTAAAAAAATTTTTTTAGATCGAGAATGTTCTAAAAAAATTTTTTTTAAATCGAGGATGTACTAAAAAAAATTTTTTCATATCAAGGATGTACTAAAAAAATTTTTTTTAAATCGAGGATGTACTAAAAAAATTTTTTTAGATCGAGGATGTTCTAAAAAAATTTTTTTTAGGTCGAGGATGTACTAAAAAAATTTTTTTAGATCGAGGATGTACTAAAAAAATTTTTTTTAGATCGAGGATGTTCTAAAAAAATTTTTTTTAGGTCGAGGATGTACTAAAAAAATTTTTTTTAGGTCGAGGATGTACTAAAAAAATTTTTTTAGATCGAGGATGTACAAAAAAAATTTTTTTAGATCGAGGATGTACAAAAAAATTTTTTTTAAATCGAGGATGTACTAAAAAAATTTTTTTTAGGTCGAGGATGTACTAAAAAAATTTTTTTAGATCGAGGATGTACTAAAAAAATTTTTTTTAGGTCGAGGATGTACTAAAAAAATTTTTTTAGATCGAGGATGTACTAAAAAAATTTTTTTTAGGTCGAGGATGTACTAAAAAAATTTTTTTAGATCGAGGATGTACTAAAAAAATTTTTTTTAGATCGAGGATGTTCTAAAAAAATTTTTTTAGATCGAGGATGTACTAAAAAAATTTTTTTTAGATCAAGGATGAACTAAAAAATTTTTTTTAAATCGAGGATGTACTATAAAAAATTTTTTCATATCAAGGATGTACTAAAAAAATTTTTTTTAAATCGAGGATGTACTAAAAAAATTTTTTTAGATCGAGGATGTTCTAAAAAAATTTTTTTTAGATCGAGGATGAACTAAAAAATTTTTTTTAAATCGAGGATGTACTAAAAAAAATTTTTTCATATCAAGGATGTACTAAAAAAATTTTTTTTAGATCGAGGATGTACAAAAAAATTTTTTTTAAATCGAGGATGTACTAAAAAAATTTTTTTTAGGTCGAGGATGTACTAAAAAAATTTTTTTTAGATCGAGGATGAACTAAAAATTTTTTTTTAAATCGAGGATGTACTATAAAAAATTTTTTCATATCAAGGATGTACTAAAAAAATTTTTTTTAAATCGAGGATGTACTAAAAAAATTTTTTTAGATCGAGGATGTTCTAAAAAAATTTTTTTTAGATCGAGGATGAACTAAAAAATTTTTTTTAAATCGAGGATGTACTAAAAAAAATTTTTTCATATCAAGGATGTACTAAAAAAATTTTTTTTAGATCGAGGATGTACAAAAAAATTTTTTTTAAATCGAGGATGTACTAAAAAAATTTTTTTTAGGTCGAGGATGTACTAAAAAAATTTTTTTTAGATCGAGGATGAACTAAAAAATTTTTTTTAAATCGAGGATGTACTATAAAAAATTTTTTCATATCAAGGATGTACTAAAAAAATTTTTTTTAAATCGAGGATGTACTAAAAAAATTTTTTTAGATCGAGGATGTTCTAAAAAATTTTTTTTTAGATCGAGGATGTACTAAAAAAATTTTTTTAGATCGAGGATGTACTAAAAAAATTTTTTTTAGATCGAGGATGTTCTAAAAAAATTTTTTTTAGGTCGAGGATGTACTAAAAAAATTTTTTTTAGGTCGAGGATGTACTAAAAAAATTTTTTTAGATCGAGGATGTACAAAAAAAATTTTTTTAGATCGAGGATGTACAAAAAAATTTTTTTTAAATCGAGGATGTACTAAAAAAATTTTTTTTAGGTCGAGGATGTACTAAAAAAATTTTTTTAGATCGAGGATGTACTAAAAAAATTTTTTTTAGGTCGAGGATGTACTAAAAAAATTTTTTTAGATCGAGGATGTACTAAAAAAATTTTTTTTAGGTCGAGGATGTACTAAAAAAATTTTTTTTTAGATCGAGGATGTACTAAAAAAATTTTTTTTTAGATCGAGGATGTTCTAAAAAAATTTTTTTAGATCGAGGATGTACTAAAAAATTTTTTTTTAGATCGAGGATGAACTAAAAAATTTTTTTTAAATCGAGGATGTACTATAAAAAATTTTTTCATATCAAGGATGTACTAAAAAAATTTTTTTTAAATCGAGGATGTACTAAAAAAATTTTTTTAGATCGAGGATGTTCTAAAAAAATTTTTTTTAGATCGAGGATGAACTAAAAAATTTTTTTTAAATCGAGGATGTACTAAAAAAAATTTTTTCATATCAAGGATGTACTAAAAAAATTTTTTTTAGATCGAGGATGTACTAAAAAAATTTTTTTTAAATCGAGGATGTACTAAAAAAATTTTTTTTAGGTCGAGGATGTACTAAAAAAATTTTTTTAGATCGAGGATGTACTAAAAAAATTTTTTTTAGATCGAGGATGTTCTAAAAAAATTTTTTTAGATCGAGGATGTACTAAAAAAATTTTTTTTAGATCGAGGATGAACTAAAAAAATTTTTTTAAATCGAGGATGTACTATAAAAAATTTTTTCATATCAAGGATGTACTAAAAAAATTTTTTTTAATTCGAGGATGTACTAAAAAAATTTTTTTAGATCGAGGATGTTCTAAAAAAATTTTTTTTAGATCGAGGATGTACTAACAAAATTTTTTTTAGGTCGAGGATGTACTAAAAAAATTTTTTTAGATCGAGGATGTACTAAAAAAATTTTTTTTAGATCGAGGATGTTCTAAAAAAATTTTTTTAGATCGAGGATGTACTAAAAAAATTTTTTTTAGATCGAGGATGAACTAAAAATTTTTTTTTAAATCGAGGATGTACTAAAAAAAATTTTTTCATATCAAGGATGTACTAAAAAAATTTTTTTTAGATCGAGGATGTACTAAAAAAATTTTTTTTAAATCGAGGATGTACTAAAAAAATTTTTTTTAGGTCGAGGATGTACTAAAAAAATTTTTTTAGATCGAGGATGTACTAAAAAAATTTTTTTTAGATCGAGGATGTTCTAAAAAAATTTTTTTAGATCGAGGATGTACTAAAAAAATTTTTTTTAGATCGAGGATGAACTAAAAAATTTTTTTTAAATCGAGGATGTACTATAAAAAATTTTTTCATATCAAGGATGTACTAAAAAATTTTTTTTTAAATCGAGGATGTACTAAAAAAATTTTTTTAGATCGAGGATGTACTAAAAAAATTTTTTTTAGATCGAGGATGTACTAAAAAATTTTTTTTAAATCGAGGATGTACTAAAAAAAATTTTTTCATATCAAGGATGTACTAAAAAAATTTTTTTTAGATCGAGGATGTACTAAAAAAATTTTTTTTAAATCGAGGATGTACTAAAAAAATTTTTTTTAGGTCGAGGATGTACTAAAAAAATTTTTTTAGATCGAGGATGTACTAAAAAAATTTTTTTTAGATCGAGGATGTTCTAAAAAAATTTTTTTAGATCGAGGATGTACTAAAAAAATTTTTTTTAGATCGAGGATGAACTAAAAAATTTTTTTTAAATCGAGGATGTACTATAAAAAATTTTTTCATATCAAGGATGTACTAAAAAAATTTTTTTTAAATCGAGGATGTACTAAAAAAATTTTTTTAGATCGAGGATGTACTAAAAAAATTTTTTTTAGGTCGAGGATGTACTAAAAAAATTTTTTTAGATCGAGGATGTACTAAAAAAATTTTTTTTAGATCGAGGATGTTCTAAAAAAATTTTTTTAGATCGAGGATGTACTAAAAAAATTTTTTTTAGATCGAGGATGAACTAAAAAATTTTTTTTAAATCGAGGATGTACTATAAAAAATTTTTTCATATCAAGGATGTACTAAAAAAATTTTTTTTAAATCGAGGATGTACTAAAAAAATTTTTTTAGATCGAGGATGTACTAAAAAAATTTTTTTTAGGTCGAGGATGTACTAAAAAATTTTTTTTAGATCGAGGATGTACTAAAAAAATTTTTTTTAGGTCGAGGATGTACTAAAAAAATTTTTTTTAGGTCGAGGATGTACTAAAAAAATTTTTTTAGATCGAGGATGTACAAAAAAAATTGTTTTAGATCGAGGATGTACAAAAAAATTTTTTTTAAATCGAGGATGTACTAAAAAAATTTTTTTTAGGTCGAGGATGTACTAAAAAAATTTTTTTAGATCGAGGATGTACTAAAAAAATTTTTTTTAAATCGAGGATGTACTAAAAAAATTTTTTTAGATCGAGGATGTACAAAAAAAATTTTTTTAGATCGAGGATGTACAAAAAAATTTTTTTTAAATCGAGGATGTACTAAAAAAATTTTTTTTAGGTCGAGGATGTACTAAAAAAATTTTTTTAGATCGAGGATGTACTAAAAAAATTTTTTTTAGATCGAGGATGTTCTAAAAAAATTTTTTTAGATCGAGGATGTACTAAAAAAATTTTTTTTAGATCGAGGATGTACTAAAAAAATTTTTTTTAAATCGAGGATGTACTAAAAAAATTTTTTTTAGGTCGAGGATGTACTAAAAAAATTTTTTTAGATCGAGGATGTACTATAAAAAATTTTTTCATATCAAGGATGTACTAAAAAAATTTTTTTAGATCGAGGATGTACTAAAAAAATTTTTTTAGATCGAGGATGTACTAAAAAAATTTTTTTTAGATCGAGGATGTACTAAAAAATTTTTTTTAAATCGAGGATGTACTAAAAAAAATTTTTTCATATCAAGGATGTACTAAAAAAATTTTTTTTAGATCGAGGATGTACTAAAAAAATTTTTTTTAAATCGAGGATGTACTAAAAAAATTTTTTTTAGGTCGAGGATGTACTAAAAAAATTTATTTAGATCGAGGATGTACTAAAAAAATTTTTTTTAGATCGAGGATGTTCTAAAAAAATTTTTTTAGATCGAGGATGTACTAAAAAAATTTTTTTTAGATCGAGGATGAACTAAAAAATTTTTTTTAAATCGAGGATGTACTATAAAAAATTTTTTCATATCAAGGATGTACTAAAAAAATTTTTTTTAAATCGAGGATGTACTAAAAAAATTTTTTTAGATCGAGGATGTACTAAAAAAATTTTTTTTAGGTCGAGGATGTACTAAAAAAATTTTTTTAGATCGAGGATGTACTAAAAAAATTTTTTTTAGATCGAGGATGAACTAAAAAATTTTTTTTAAATCGAGGATGTACTATAGAAAATTTTTTCATATCAAGGATGTACTAAAAAAATTTTTTTTAAATCGAGGATGTACTAAAAAAATTTTTTTAGATCGAGGATGTACTAAAAAAATTTTTTTTAGATCGAGGATGTTCTAAAAAAATTTTTTTAGATCGAGGATGTACTAAAAAAATTTTTTTTAGATCGAGGATGAACTAAAAATTTTTTTTTAAATCGAGGATGTACTATAAAAAATTTTTTCATATCAAGGATGTACTAAAAAAATTTTTTTTAAATCGAGGATGTACTAAAAAAATTTTTTTAGATCGAGGATGTACTAAAAAAATTTTTTTTAGATCGAGGATGTTCTAAAAAAATTTTTTTAGATCGAGGATGTACTAAAAAAATTTTTTTTAGATCGAGGATGAACTAAAAATTTTTTTTAAATCGAGGATGTACTATAAAAAATTTTTTCATATCAAGGATGTACTAAAAAAATTTTTTTTAAATCGAGGATGTACTAAAAAAATTTTTTTAGATCGAGGATGTACTAAAAAAATTTTTTTTATATCGAGGATGTTCTAAAAAAATTTTTTTAGATCGAGGATGTACTAAAAAAATTTTTTTTAGATCGAGGATGAACTAAAAATTTTTTTTTAAATCGAGGATGTACTATAAAAAATTTTTTCATATCAAGGATGTACTAAAAAAATTTTTTTTAAATCGAGGATGTACTAAAAAAATTTTTTTAGATCGAGGATGTACTAAAAAAATTTTTTTTAGATCGAGGATGTTCTAAAAAAATTTTTTTAGATCGAGGATGTACTAAAAAAAATTTTTTTAGATCGAGGATGAACTAAAAATTTTTTTTAAATCGAGGATGTACTATAAAAAATTTTTTCATATCAAGGATGTACTAAAAAAATTTTTTTTAAATCGAGGATGTACTAAAAAAATTTTTTTAGATCGAGGATGTACTAAAAAAATTTTTTTTAGGTCGAGGATGTACTAAAAAATTTTTTTTTAGGTCGAGGATGTACTAAAAAAATTTTTTTAGATCGAGGATGTACAAAAAAAATTTTTTTAGATCGAGGATGTACAAAAAAATTTTTTTTAAATCGAGGATGTACTAAAAAAATTTTTTTTTGGTCGAGGATGTACTAAAAAAATTTTTTTAGATCGAGGATGTACTAAAAAAATTTTTTTTAAATCGAGGATGTACTAAAAAAATTTTTTTAGATCGAGGATGTACAAAAAAAATTTTTTTAGATCGAGGATGTACAAAAAAATTTTTTTTAAATCGAGGATGTACTAAAAAAATTTTTTTTAGGTCGAGGATGTACTAAAAAAATTTTTTTAGATCGAGGATGTACTAAAAAAATTTTTTTTAGGTCGAGGATGTACTAAAAAAATTTTTTTAGATCGAGGATGTACTAAAAAAATTTTTTTTAGATCGAGGATGTTCTAAAAAAATTTTTTTAGATCGAGGATGTACTAAAAAAATTTTTTTTAGATCGAGGATGAACTAAAAAATTTTTTTTAAATCGAGGATGTACTATAAAAAATTTTTTCATATCAAGGATGTACTAAAAAAATTTTTTTTAAATCGAGGATGTACTAAAAAAATTTTTTTAGATCGAGGATGTACTAAAAAAATTTTTTTTAGGTCGAGGATGTACTAAAAAAATTTTTTTTAGGTCGAGGATGTACTAAAAAAATTTTTTTAGATCGAGGATGTACAAAAAAAATTTTTTTAGATCGAGGATGTACAAAAAAATTTTTTTTAAATCGAGGATGTACTAAAAAAATTTTTTTTAGGTCGAGGATGTACTAAAAAAATTTTTTTAGATCGAGGATGTACTAAAAAAATTTTTTTTAGGTCGAGGATGTACTAAAAAAATTTTTTTAGATCGAGGATGTACTAAACAAATTTTTTTTAGATCGAGGATGTTCTAAAAAAATTTTTTTAGATCGAGGATGTACTAAAAAAATTTTTTTTTAGATCGAGGATGAACTAAAAAATTTTTTTTAAATCGAGGATGTACTATAAAAAATTTTTTCATATCAAGGATGTACTAAAAAAATTTTTTTTAAATCGAGGATGTACTAAAAAAATTTTTTTAGATCGAGGATGTACTAAAAAAATTTTTTTTAGGTCGAGGATGTACTAAAAAAATTTTTTTTAGGTCGAGGATGTACTAAAAAAATTTTTTTAGATCGAGGATGTACAAAAAAAATTTTTTTAGATCGAGGATGTACAAAAAAATTTTTTTTAAATCGAGGATGTACTAAAAAAATTTTTTTTAGGTCGAGGATGTACTAAAAAAATTTTTTTAGATCGAGGATGTACTAAAAAAATTTTTTTTAAATCGAGGATGTACTAAAAAAATTTTTTTAGATCGAGGATGTACTAAAAAAATTTTTTTTAGGTCGAGGATGTACTAAAAAAATTTTTTTAGATCGAGGATGTACTAAAAAAATTTTTTTTAGGTCGAGGATGTACTAAAAAAATTTTTTTAGATCGAGGATGTACAAAAAAAATTTTTTTAGATCGAGGATGTACTAAAAAATTTTTTTTAAATCGAGGATGTACTAAAAAAAATTTTTTCATATCAAGGATGTACTAAAAAAATTTTTTTAGATCGAGGATGTACTAAAAAAATTTTTTTTAGATCGAGGATGTACTAAAAAATTTTTTTTAAATCGAGGATGTACTAAAAAAAATTTTTTCATATCAAGGATGTACTAAAAAAATTTTTTTTAGATCGAGGATGTACTAAAAAAATTTTTTTAGATCGAGGATGTACTAAAAAAATTTTTTAGATCGAGGATGTACAAAAAAATTTTTTTTAAATCGAGGATGTACTATAAAAAATTTTTTCATATCAAGGATGTACTAAAAAAATTTTTTTTAAATCGAGGATGTACTAAAAAAATTTTTTTAGATCGAGGATGTACTAAAAAAATTTTTTATAGGTCGAGGATGTACTAAAAAAATTTTTTTTAGGTCGAGGATGTACTAAAAAAATTTTTTTAGATCGAGGATGTACTAAAAAAATTTTTTTTAGGTCGAGGATGTACTAAAAAAATTTTTTTAGATCGAGGATGTACAAAAAAAATTTTTTTAGATCGAGGATGTACAAAAAAATTTTTTTTAAATCGAGGATGTACTAAAAAAATTTTTTTTAGGTCGAGGATGTACTAAAAAAATTTTTTTAGATCGAGGATGTACTAAAAAAATTTTTTTTAGGTCGAGGATGTACTAAAAAAATTTTTTTAGATCGAGGATGTACTAAAAAAATTTTTTTTTAGATCGAGGATGTTCTAAAAAAATTTTTTTAGATCGAGGATGTACTAAAAAAATTTTTTTTAGATCGAGGATGAACTAAAAAATTTTTTTTAAATCGAGGATGTACTATAAAAAATTTTTTCATATCAAGGATGTACTAAAAAAATTTTTTTTAAATCGAGGATGTACTAAAAAAATTTTTTTTAGATCGAGGATGTACTAAAAAAATTTTTTTTAGGTCGAGGATGTACTAAAAAAATTTTTTTTAGGTCGAGGATGTACTAAAAAAATTTTTTTAGATCGAGGATGTACAAAAAAAATTTTTTTAGATCGAGGATGTACAAAAAAATTTTTTTTAAATCGAGGATGTACTAAAAAAATTTTTTTTAGGTCGAGGATGTACTAAAAAAATTTTTTTAGATCGAGGATGTACTAAAAAAATTTTTTTTAGGTCGAGGATGTACTAAAAAAATTTTTTTAGATCGAGGATGTACTAAAAAAATTTTTTTTAGGTCGAGGATGTACTAAAAAAATTTTTTTAGATCGAGGATGTACTAAAAAAATTTTTTTTAGGTCGAGGATGTACTAAAAAAATTTTTTTAGATCGAGGATGTACAAAAAAAATTTTTTTAGATCGAGGATGTACTAAAAAATTTTTTTTAAATCGAGGATGTACTAAAAAAAATTTTTTCATATCAAGGATGTACTAAAAAAATTTTTTTTTAGATCGAGGATGTACTAAAAAAATTTTTTTAGATCGAGGATGTACTAAAAAAATTTTTTTAGATCGAGGATGTACAAAAAAATTTTTTTTAAATCGAGGATGTACTATAAAAAATTTTTTCATATCAAGGATGTACTAAAAAAATTTTTTTTAAATCGAGGATGTACTAAAAAAATTTTTTTAGATCGAGGATGTACTAAAAAAATTTTTTTTAGGTCGAGGATGTACTAAAAAAATTTTTTTAGATCGAGGATGTACTAAAAAAATTTTTTTTAGGTCGAGGATGTACTAAAAAGTTTTTTTAGATCGAGGATGTACAAAAAAAATTTTTTTAGATCGAGGATGTACTAAAAAATTTTTTTTAAATCGAGGATGTACTAAAAAAAATTTTTTCATATCAAGGATGTACTAAAAAAATTTTTTTAGATCGAGGATGTACTAAAAAAATTTTTTTTAGATCGAGGATGTACTAAAAAATTTTTTTTAAATCGAGGATGTACTAAAAAAAATTTTTTCATATCAAGGATGTACTAAAAAAATTTTTTTTAGATCGAGGATGTACTAAAAAAATTTTTTTAGATCGAGGATGTACTAAAAAAATTTTTTTAGATCGAGGATGTACAAAAAAATTTTTTTTAAATCGAGGATGTACTATAAAAAATTTTTTCATATCAAGGATGTACTTAAAAAATTTTTTTTAAATCGAGGATGTACTAAAAAAATTTTTTTAGATCGAGGATGTACTAAAAAAATTTTTTTAGATCGAGGATGTACTAAAAAAATTTTTTTTAAATCGAGGATGTACTAAAAAAATTTTTTTAGATCGAGGATGTACTAAAAAAATTTTTTTTAGGTCGAGGATGTACTAAAAAAATTTTTTTAGATCGAGGATGTACTAAAAAAATTTTTTTTAGGTCGAGGATGTACTAAAAAAATTTTTTTAGATCGAGGATGTACAAAAAAAA
>NW_026525577.1:0-83623 GCF_943737925.1 Anopheles nili | reverse complement strand
TTTTTTAAGAGGTTTTATTGGTTTTTTTTTATCCATGGTAAGTCTTAACAAGAAAATGAATCTTATAATTAATCTTAAATTACATTTAGTGTCGAATGCCAGAGCAATCTTCAAAGCTTATAACATTGCCTATTAAATTAGGGCGCTGACCATGTGTCAAAATATATTTTCTTGCAATCGATAGCTGTACAAATCTTTATGAAAGCAATACATTCGCAGTGGTTGAATTTTATCAGACAGGTTTAACAAAATGAGAGAAAATCGTTGAAATCGGCAAAACATCAGATATCAGTGATGGTAAACAAGAATGTTTTTTTTGTGTATTATCGATTGATTAATACACACTCCAAAGGTGAAAACGTTGAGGATTTCTATGATTTCACAAAACTAAGAAAATGGTAGGCGGCTGCATTTGATAGGTATTTTGTTCTATGCCTTTGGTAAAATATCACACCTCGTATCGTAATCATGCGTCCACATGCGATCGGTGATCATAGAACATTAGCTCACAAACAGAATATAGGTAGAAATTGTGCAGGTACCTTCAACATGGGCGAAAAATGTAAGGGCAAGTCAAACGCAGGTAAAGTGGCCTGCGCGGGAAGAAAACCTACCCCAACAAAGGCACTGCTGCGGACGACCGAATTCTCTCGGGTGGGCTTTTTCTCTCGGAGTGCTGCTACGCTCATGTAAAATGCTCGTCGAATGGAGCATTTTTCTCTCTCTCAGTCGAAGAAATACAAAACCCCCGTGTGATTGTAGTGACAAAGGACGTGTAGGAAAAAACTCCAATGTATCATCGGAAGAGTTAGAAAAGCACTCGAATCGCGAACATCGCTAACGTTAAAGCCAAAAAAAAGGGTTACTTGAGTTCTCACCGGTGTCGACCTCACTACTACTCCTTAACCGGCCTGCTGAGCATCGAACTCGAATCATCGTCGTCGATGCGAGAGTGCGTGATCCTCTGTTCAACTGCCTTTCCGTAGCTTTGGGCTGACACAGGCTCTATCGGCAGACAGACCGACAGACAGACAGACAGGGCGAAGTGTGCTTTTGATCGCCACCGTAACACGTCCTTCGCAATTGATCGCGCTGGTGCAGCAGCAGCACTGAATCTCTGACCACAAAACCCATCCGAAGCACTAGCACTACTAGCGCGGGGAAATATCGTGTGACAGAAAACTGCCTGAACTCTGCATCAGGTCAAGCCGGTTGAATCGAGGCCACCGAAATAGCCCGATCCGATGCGATCCGAATCCGATGACCCTCACCGACATTGGCATTGGCATTGGCGAACAGCTCGTCCGTCAGTTTCCGGTGGTCAAGTTCAGCCATTGGCCGGCAAACGGACTCCTTCTAAGCCCCTTCGGAAGTTCACGACACGTGGTTCAGCCACCACAAGCTACTGAACGCGAGTTAACACTTCCACTTGGTGGAAAGGGTTTTTGGAAAGGTTTCGGATTCCTCGGACAGAGTAACGCGTTGTAGAATTTTGAGCTAAACTGAGGAATGTCTTTATTTTTACCTTTTTTTGTCTTTTTATATGCTAAAATGGGATGGATGGCTGAGGCTGACGTGTTGTTTTGTTGCTTGATTTATGGTGGTTTTGGAGTACCGGAAGTTTTGACGGGTGCACATGTTTTATTCGGATTCCAGGGGGAAATTCCAGTGCGGGTTTTGGCGGATGCATATGTTCATTCAGGCGCCAGGGTACAGGTGATTAGTTTTTTTTTTGTGTCACTGAGCATTGTAAGCGGTTGCTTATTCGTCTCAGGCCTTTCCATTGTTGTAGATATTGTAAAAAAATAGACGGTACGTGACGATACGATGATAACTCGCGCTTACAACGAACGCACACTGAAAGAACCTCACCGAAAGCTCACTTTTGACTTTGGACGCATCGTGCAGGACTCGTTTGATAACCGATGCGTTCGGTTCGGCTACGGTTGGTTAGAAACAATTTTTTTCTCGGATAGTCCTTGATTAAAAACAATTTTTTTTAGTACGTCCTTTATCAAAACAAATTTTATGTTAAGAACATCCTTCATCAAAAACAATTTTTTTAGTACATCCTCGATCTAAAAAAATGTTTTTAGTACAACTTTGATAGAAAAAAATTTTTTTAGTACATCCTCGATCAAAAAAAATTTTTTTAGTACATCCTCGATCTAAAAAAAATTTTTGTAGTACATCCTCGATCTAAAAAAAATTTTTTAGTACATCCTCGATCTAAAAAAATTTTTTTAGTACCTCCTCGATCAAAAAAAAATTTTTTTAGTACATCCTCGATCAAAAACAATTTTTTTAGTACATCCTCGATTTAAAAAAAATTTTTTAGTACATCCTCGATCTAAAAAAAATTTTTTTAGTACATCCTCGATCAAAAAAAATTTTTTTAGTACATCCTCGATCTAAAAAAAAATTTTTTAGTACATCCTTGATATGAAAAAAATTTTTTTAGTACATCCTCGATCTAAAAAAAGTTTTTTTAGTACATCCTTGATATGAAAAAATTTTTTCTAATACATCCTCGATCTAAAAAAAATTTTTTGAGTACATCCTCGATCATAAAAAATTTTTTTAGTACATCCTCGATCTAAAAAAATTTTTTTAGTACATCCTCGATCTAAAAAAAATTTTTTTAGTACATCCTCGATCTAAAAAAATTTATTTAGTACATCCTCGATCAAAAAAAATTTTTTTTAGTACATCCTCGATCTAAAAAAAAATTTTTTTAGTACATCCTCGATCAAAAAAAATTTTTTTAGTACATCCTCGATCTAAAAAAATGTTTTTAGTACATCCTTGATGTGAAAAAAATTTTTTTAGTACATCCTTGATCTAAAAAAATTTTTTTAGTACATCCTCGATCTAAAAAAATTTTTTCTAATACATCCTCGATCTAAAAAAAATTTTTTGAGTACATCCTCGATCATAAAAAATTTTTTTAGTACATCCTCGATCTAAAAAAATTTTTTTAGTACATCCTCGATCTAAAAAAATTTTTTTAGTACATCCTCGATCTAAAAAAAATTTTTTTAGTATATCCTCGATCTAAAAAAAATTTTTTTAGTACATCCTCGAACAAAAAAAATTTTTTTAGTACATCCTCGATCTAAAAAAAATTTTTTTTGTACATGCTCGATCTAAAAAAAATTTTTTTAATACATCCTCGATCTAAAAAAATTTTTTTAATACATCCTCGATCAAAAAAAAATTTTTTAGTACATCCTCGATCTAAAAAAAATTTTTTTAGTACATCCTTGATATGAAAAAATTTTTTTTAGTACATCCTCGATCTAAACAAATTTTTTTAGTACATCCTCGATCTAAAAAAATTTTTTTAGTACATCCTCGATCTAAAAAAAATTTTTTTAGTACATCCTCGATCTAAAAAATTTTTTTAGTACATCTTCGATCTAAAAAAAAATTTTTTTAGTACATCCTTGATATGAAAAAAATTTTTTTAGTACATCCTTGATATGAAAAAAATTTTTTTAGTACATCCTCGATCTAAAAAAATTTTTTTAGTACTTCCTCGATCTAAAAAAATTTTTTTAGTACATCCTCGATCTAAAAAAAATTTTTTTAGTACATCCTTGATATGAAAAAAATTTTTTTAGTACATCCTTGATATGAAAAAAATTTTTTTAGTACATCCTCGATCTAAAAAAATTTTTTTAGTACATCCTCGATCTAAAAAAAATTTTTTAGTACATCCTCGATTTAAAAAAATTTTTTTAGTACATCCTCGATCTAAAAAAATTTTTTTAGTACATCCTCGATCTAAAAAAAATTTTTTTAGTACATCCTCGATCTAAAAAAAATTTTTTTAGTACATCCTCGATTTAAAAAAAATTTTTTTAGTACATCCTCGATTTAAAAAAATTTTTTTAGTACATCCTCGATTTAAAAAAATTTTTTTAATACATCCTCGATCTAAAAAAAATTTTTTTAGTACATCCGCGATCTAAAAAAAATTTTTTTAGTACATCCTTGATATGAAAAAATTTTTTTTAGTACATCCTCGATTTAAAAAAAATTTTTTAGTACATCCTCGATCTAAAAAAAATTTTTTTAGCACATCCTCGATCTAAAAAAATTTTTTTAGTACATCCTCGATCTAAAAAAAATTTTTTTAGTACATCCTCGATCTAAAAAAATTTTTTTAGTACATCCTCGATCTAAAAAAAATTTTTTTAGTACATCCTCGATCTAAAAAAATTTTTTTAGTACATCCTCGATTTAAAAAAAAATTTTTTAGTACATCCTCGATTCAAAAAAATTTTTTTAGTACATCCTCGATCTAAAAAAAATTTTTTTAGTACATCCTCGATCTAAAAAAATTTTTTTAGTACATCCTCGACCTAAAAAAAATTTTTTTAGTACATCCTCGATCTAAAAAAATTTTTTTAGTACATCCTCGACCTAAAAAAAATTTTTTTAGTACATCCTCGATCTAAAAAATTTTTTTAGTACATCCTCGATTTAAAAAAAATTTTTTTAGTACATCCTCGATCTAAAAAAAATTTTTTTAGTACATCCTCGACCTAAAAAAAATTTTTTTAGTACATCCTCGATCTAAAAAAAATTTTTTAGTACATCCTCGATTTAAACAAAATTTTTTTAGTACATCCTCGATCTAAAAAAATTTTTTTAGTACATCCTCGATCTAAAAAAAATTTTTTTAGTACATCCTTGATATGAAAAAATTTTTTTTAGTACATCCTCGATTTAAAAAAAATTTTTTAGTACATCCTCGATCTAAAAAAAATTTTTTTAGCACATCCTCGATCTAAAAAAATTTTTTTAGTACATCCTCGATTTAAAAAAAAATTTTCTAGTACATCCTCGATCTAAAAAATTATTTAAGTACATCCTCGATCTTAAAAAAAATTTTTTAGTACATCCTTGATATGAAAAAATTTTTTTTAGTACAACCTCGATCCAAAAAAAATTTTTTTAGTACATCCTCGATCAAAAAAAAGTTTTTTAGTACATCCTTGATGTGAAAAAATTTTTTTAAGTACATCCTCGATCTAAGAAAATTTTTTTAGTCCATCCTCGATATAAAAAAAATTTTTTAGTACACCCTCGATCTAAAAAAAATTTTTTTAGTACATCCTTGATATGAAAAAAAATTTTTTAGTACATCCTCGATCTAAAAAAATTTTTTAGTACATCCTCGATCTAAAAAAAATTTTTTTAGTACATCCTTGATATGAAAAAATTTTTTTTAGTACATCCTCGATCTAAAAAAATTTTTTTAGTACATCCTTGATATGAAAAAAATTTTTTTAGTACATCCTCGATCTAAAAAAATTTTTTAGTACATCCTAGAACTAAAAAAAATTTTTTTAGTACATCCTGGATGTAAAAAAATTTTTTTAGTACATCCTCGATCTACTATGCCTACCAAGCCCTATGTGGAAGCTTTGAAGACGTCGAAGGAAATCCCTATTCCCTCTACAACAGATGATCCCCAGTACGACAGAAAGACGCTGGTCGAGATCCACCGTCAGATAGTCGCTAGGCTTCGTACTTGCCGCAGCCTTTTCGACCAAATAGCAGTCATCACAGAGTTTGCTATCTTATATGGATAGTAAGCCTCTCGTAGTAGTAACATGGAACGCCCGATCGCTTCGAGGCAAATTGTCTGACTTCCTGCAGAGACTGCGGATTGATGTGGCCCTCATCACGGAGACACATCTCAAGCCGGCGGACAATCCGTTCATTGCCGGCTTCCAGTTACTGCGTCTTGACAGGATAGGCTCACGAGGTGGTGGAGTGGCCATTGCTATCCGGCGTGGCATTCGTTACACCCCCTTCTCAAGCTCCTTAAGACGACTGTCATCGAAGCTATCGGTGCAGAGGTGCACTCAGCACTGCTGGCGAGCTGAAAATCTTCGCAGCCTATTGCGCAGCACAATGCCGTCGTTCCAACGACGCTAGATGATGCATTCAAGCGGGACCTAAACACCATCTCAAGGACCAATGCCCGGTTTCTGCTTGGGGGAGACCTCAATGCCAGACATCGGGCCTGGAATGGCCAGCTCCTGCTCGACCACTCTCAGCATGGTCACTACAACATCGAGTTTCCGGACACACCAACACTCATTTCGTGCCACGGCAGCTCAAGCACCCTGGACCGGTTCCTGACCAATGTTACCATAGCGAAGCCAGCTACAGTTGACGAGAGGGACTCTGACCACTTCCCGGTGATGACGGAGTTCAACTTCCAAGCTTCCAGAGGCCCGCCAGCGCTTAAGAGCGACTACCACAGTTAGCCACGCCGAGATCGAGAAGTGATCTATATCGCAACCGGTACAAGACACTTCAGACTAACACAGTTTCCCTTCAGCAATATTGAATTCAAGCGAGTCAAGATCGAGTTCTCCCCCAACGGAAGACGACGAGACTGTCGCATCAGCAACGTACGCACCACCCCAACGGATGTTAGGGCTATTGCGAGCGGAAATTCTAAAGAACAGACAGGATCGAACGCGATCAAAACCTTATCAAGACTTCCATATATAAACGAAGACAAGCAGAGACAGGCCGAGTTGAGTTCGATAGTGAGGTTCAGCCGTGTGAGGACGTGTTGTCCAAACCGAGAAAAAAAAATAAATAAAATTATTTTTCATCTCAATCGAGCTATCGTTTTCCATAACTAATCCCAACTTACGGTATGGTTTGCGGTGTTTGGTGTGATTTCATGCGTGTTTTGGTCTATTCCGCTGGTCAAAATATCACACCTCGTACCGTAATCATGCGTCCACATCGTGCGATCGCTGATCAAAATAAAACATTACCTCATGAAGCGCGGAATAGCAGCCCTACTGCCAGGAATCACTCAAAAGAAACTCACGACGGAGGCTCTCAAAAAGGCTTGAAATTTTGCGGGTTTTTCTCGTCAAAATTGCAACCGCGGCCTGGAAACGCTGCGTGCGAAATCGTGCTATCTTCAGCAGTAGCGTATGCGAGAAGGGTATAGTTCGTATACGAAGCATGAGTGGAGTGAAAGGAAAAGAAAATCCGTAAGACATAATCGCACATCCCCTAGAGGGATGAATCAAATTTTTCCTTCGATAAAAATTTATGATATTTAGAAAATGTTACAGCCATCATTTTGCTTGATTCATAAAACGATATTTTAGGAAATGAATATGTTGTTTTTGTGCTTCAACTTTACTTTTCGTAATATTTTTAAGTGATTTTTGCTAGTTATTTTTCCTTACATTTAATTATCTATGCGAAGGAGGAAAACATGATGGGAAATTGTGTGTAATGAAACGTAAAATTTAAATATCAAATGTTTACTTTCAGCTATGGTGTGTTATTTTGCAGTACAAAAATATACTGATTTATGCTAAATCTCAAACCTAAACTCATTCATTCATTGGTCTAGGGATGCATTCATTTCGGTTGACGAAATTTGATGTTGAATTTTGTCAGTTGTATCAAAGTTGGTGAAGTTGGTGCAATTTTTGTAATAATTTTTGCTTAAAGTTCCAACTAATCTGCTAGTTGATTCGCCGACATATCCAAGAACTACAACGCGTGTAATATATTGAAATACGTAGTTAAGTTGTACAATAATATTTGTTTGGATTCATGTACGAAAAAATTAAACTTCTCGCGTTGTCAATAACAGTAAGAACAGTGTCATAATTTACCAGTATCCTTAAAAAGGCCCTAACGTTTACAGATCATGCTGTCATCACTAATATTCCGCATTTAGTTAACAAAGATGATGGATGTGCATAGTTTTCATTTGCTCGGAGCTACATTAGAACTTATTAGAGCTGTTGAAATTGAAGAACATCGAAAGAAAACACGGAAGCGAAATCATGTTGTAACGGAGGTTTCCATGGTGCGTGAGTTAGCAGAAGAAAATATATGGGACTTCACAAATTATTTGCGAATGAGTGAAATAACTTTTAACCTCTTGCTGCGAAAAGTTCAAACACGACTTGCTAAACAAGACACGGTGATGAGGCTTGCGATTCCTCCACGTTCGCGGTTAATTTTGACCCTACGCTTTCTCGCAAACTGGACGAAGCTTCCGGGATTTATCATATGCATCAAGAATTTCTCCTAGCTGCATATCTTCAACAATCATGGAATCATGTGCAGCAATTCAGGAAGGATTAAAAGAGTACATTAAGGATTTATGATAGTATAAAAGAAAATACTAGTTTGTCGTTGCAGTCGGTGTCACAAGTCCTTTTTTTTTCTGTTTGCAGCGACAATTTCCCAAACCAAGCGACAATTTCCCCATTGGTTAGGCGCAATAGACGGGAAACATGTGTTCCCGTGTGATCCGGCGCATTCTGGATCAACTTATTTTAACTACAAAAGGGAGCTTCAGTGTCGTATTAATGGCGTAGTTGTGAATGCTGAATATAACGTTTTATCCGTCGATGCGAGAGTGCGTGATCCTCTGTTCAACTGCCTTTCCGTAGCCTAACGTCCGGCATCATTTGGGCTGACACAGGCTCTATCGGCAGACAGACAGACAGACAGACAGACAGGGCGAAGTGTGCTTTTGATCGCCACCGTAACACGTCCTTCGCAATTGATCGCGCTGGCAGCAGCAGCACT
The DNA here is from genome assembly GCF_943737925.1 of Anopheles nili. Classification (NCBI taxonomy): domain Eukaryota; kingdom Metazoa; phylum Arthropoda; class Insecta; order Diptera; family Culicidae; genus Anopheles; species Anopheles nili. The sequence goes on along the minus strand of NW_026525577.1, from coordinate 75,019 downwards.
GAATCTCTGACCACAAAACCCATCCGAAGCACTAGCACTACTAGCGCGGGGAAATATCGTGTGACAGAAAACTGCCTGAACTCTGCATCAGGTCAAGCAGGTTGAATCGAGGCCACCGAAATAGCCCAATCCGATGCGATCCGAATCCGATGACCCTCACCGACGGCATTGGCATTGGCATTGGCGAACAGCTCGTCCGTCAGTTTCCGGTGGTCAAGTTCAGCCATTGGCCGGCAAACGGACTCCTTCCAAACCCCTTCGGAAGTTCACGACACGTGATTCAGCCACCACAAGCTACTCGAACGCGAGTTAACACTTCCACTTGGTGTAAGGGTTTTTTGAAAGGTTTCGGATTCCTCGGACAGAGTAACGCGTTGTAGAATTTTGAGCTAAATCTGAGGAATGTCTTTATTTTTACCTTTTTTTGTCTTTTTCTATGCTAAAATGGGATGGATGGCTGAGGCTGACATGTTGTTTTGTTGGCTGATTTATGGTGGTTTTGGAGTACCGGAAGTTTTGGCGGGTTCCCGGGGGAATTCCAGTACGGGTTTTGGCGGATGCATATGTTCATACAGGCGCCAGGGTACAGGTGATTAGTTTTTTTTTGTGTCGCTGAGCATTGTAAGTGGTTGCTTATTCGTCTCAGGCCTTTCCATTGTTGTAGATATTGTAAAAAAAAATAGAGGGTACGTGACGATACGATGCTAACTCGCACTTACAACGAACGCACACTGAAAGAAGAACCTCACCGAAAGCTCACTTTTGACTTTGGACGCATCGTGCAGGACTCCGTTCGATAACCGATGCGTTCGGTTCGGCTACGGTTGGTGCACTGTTAGAAAAACATTTTTTTTTCGGATAGTCCTTGATTAAAAACAATTTTCTTAAGTACATCCTTAATATGAAAATTTGTTTTAGTACATCCTTGATCTAAACAAAAATTTTTTTAGTACATCCTCGATCTAAAAAAATTTTTTTAGTACATCCTCGATCTAAAAAAAATTTTTTTAGTACATCCTAGATCAAAAAAAATTTTTTTAGTACATCCTCGATCTAAAAAAAATTTTTTTAGTACATCCTCGATCTAAAAAAATTTTTTTAGTACATCCTCGATTTAAAAAAAAATTTTTTAGTACATCCTTGATCTAAAAAAAATTTTTTAGTACATCCTCGATCTAAAAAAAATTTTTTTAGTACATCCTTGATATGAAAAAATTTTTTTAGTACATCCTCGATCAAAAAAATTTTTTTTAGTACATCCTCGATCTAAAAAAAAATTTTTTAGTACATTCTTGATATGAAAAAAATTTTTTTAGTACATCCTTGATATGAAAAAAATTTTTTTAGTACATCCTCGATCAAAAAAAATTTTTTTAGTACATCCTTGATATGAAAAAAATTTTTTTAGTACATCCTCGATCTAAAAAAATTTTTTTAGTACATCCTCGATTTAAAAAAAATTTTTCTAGTACATCCTCGATCTAAAAAAATTTTTTTAGTACATCCTCGATCTAAAAAAATTTTTTTAGTACATCCTCGATCAAAAAAAAATTTTTTTAGTACATCCTCGATCTAAAAAAATTTTTTTAGTACATCCTCGATTTAAAAAAAATTTTTCTAGTACATCCTCGATCTAAAAAAATTTTTTTAGTACATCCTCGATCTAAAAAAATTTTTTTTAGTACATCCTCGATCTAAAAAAATTTTTTTAGTACATCCTCGATTTAAAAAAAATTTTTCTAGTACATCCTTGATCTAAAAAAATTTTTTTAGTACATCCTCGATTTAAAAAAAATTTTTCTAGTACATCCTCGATCTAAAAAAATTTTTTTAGTACATCCTCGATCTAAAAAAATTTTTTAGTACATCCTCGATCTAAAAAAAATTTTTTTAGTACATCCTTGATATGAAAAAATTTTTTTAGTACATCCTCGATCAAAAAAAATTTTTTTAGTACATCCTCGATCTAAAAAAAATTTTTTTAGTACATCCTTGATATGAAAAAATTTTTTTAGTACATCCTCGATCTAAAAAAATTTTTTTAGTACATCCTCGATCAAAAAAAATTTTTTTAGTACATCCTCGATCTAAAAAAAATTTTTTTAGTACATCCTCGATCTAAAAAAATTTTTTTAGTACATCCTTGATATGAAAAAAATTTCTTAGTACATCCTCGATAAAAAAAAATTTTTTAGTACATCCTCGATCTAAAAAAATTTTTTTAGTACATCCTCGATTTAAAAAAAATTTTTCTAGTACATCCTTGATCTAAAAAAATTTTTTTAGTACATCCTCGATTTAAAAAAAATTTTTCTAGTACATCCTCGATCTAAAAAAATTTTTTTAGTACATCCTCGATCTAAAAAAATTTTTTTAGTACATCCTCGATCAAAAAAAAATTTTTTTAGTACATCCTCGATCTAAAAAAATTTTTTTAGTACATCCTCGATTTAAAAAAAATTTTTCTAGTACATCCTCGATCTAAAAAAATTTTTTTAGTACATCCTCGATCTAAAAAAATTTTTTTTAGTACATCCTCGATCTAAAAAAATTTTTTTAGTACATCCTCGATTTAAAAAAAATTTTTCTAGTACATCCTTGATCTAAAAAAATTTTTTTAGTACATCCTCGATTTAAAAAAAATTTTTCTAGTACATCCTCGATCTAAAAAAATTTTTTTAGTACATCCTCGATCTAAAAAAATTTTTTTAGTACATCCTCGATCTAAAAAAAATTTTTTAGTACATCCTCGATCTAAAAAAAATTTTTTTAGTACATCCTCGATCAAAAAAAATTTTTTTAGTACATCCTCGATCTAAAAAAAATTTTTCTAGTACATCCTTGATATGAAAAAAATTTTTTTAGTACATCCTCGATCTAAAAATTAATTTAGTACATCCTCGATCAAAAAAAATTTTTTTAGTACATCCTCGATTTAAAAAAAATTTTTCTAGTACATCCTTGATCTAAAAAAATTTTTTTAGTACATCCTCGATTTAAAAAAAATTTTTCTAGTACATCCTCGATCTAAAAAAATTTTTTTAGTACATCCTCGATCTAAAAAAATTTTTTTAGTACATCCTCGATCTAAAAAAAATTTTTTAGTACATCCTCGATCTAAAAAAAATTTTTTTAGTACATCCTCGATCAAAAAAAATTTTTTTAGTACATCCTCGATCTAAAAAAAATTTTTCTAGTACATCCTTGATATGAAAAAAATTTTTTTAGTACATCCTCGATCTAAAAATTAATTTAGTACATCCTCGATCAAAAAAAATTTTTTTAGTACATCCTCGATCTAAAAAAAATTTTTTTAGTACATCCTTGATATGAAAAAATTTTTTTAGTACATCCTCGATCTAAAAAAATTTTTTAGTACATCCTCGATCTAAAAAAAATTTTTTTAGTACATCCTTGATATGAAAAAATTTTTTTAGTACATCCTCGATCAAAAAAAATTTTTTTAGTACATCCTCGATCTAAAAAAAATTTTTTTAGTACATCCTTGATATGAAAAAATTTTTTTAGTACATCCTCGATCTAAAAAAATTTTTTTAGTACATCCTCGATCAAAAAAAATTTTTTTAGTACATCCTCGATCTAAAAAAAATTTTTTAGTACATCCTCGATCTAAAAAAATTTTTTTAGTACATCCTTGATATGAAAAAAATTTCTTAGTACATCCTCGATAAAAAAAAATTTTTTAGTACATCCTCGATCTAAAAAAATTTTTTTAGTACATCCTCGATTTAAAAAAAATTTTTCTAGTACATCCTTGATCTAAAAAAATTTTTTTAGTACATCCTCGATTTAAAAAAAATTTTTCTAGTACATCCTCGATCTAAAAAAATTTTTTTAGTACATCCTCGATCTAAAAAAATTTTTTTAGTACATCCTCGATCTAAAAAAAATTTTTCTAGTACATCCTTGATATGAAAAAAATTTTTTTAGTACATCCTCGATCTAAAAATTAATTTAGTACATCCTCGATCAAAAAAAATTTTTTTAGTACATCCTCGATCTAAAAAAAATTTTTTTAGTACATCCTTGATATGAAAAAATTTTTTTAGTACATCCTCGATCTAAAAAAATTTTTTAGTACATCCTCGATCTAAAAAAAATTTTTTTAGTACATCCTTGATATGAAAAAATTTTTTTAGTACATCCTCGATCAAAAAAAATTTTTTTAGTACATCCTCGATCTAAAAAAAATTTTTTTAGTACATCCTTGATATGAAAAAATTTTTTTAGTACATCCTCGATCTAAAAAAATTTTTTTAGTACATCCTCGATCAAAAAAAATTTTTTTAGTACATCCTCGATCTAAAAAAAATTTTTTTAGTACATCCTCGATCTAAAAAAATTTTTTTAGTACATCCTTGATATGAAAAAAATTTCTTAGTACATCCTCGATAAAAAAAAATTTTTTAGTACATCCTCGATCTAAAAAAATTTTTTTAGTACATCCTCGATTTAAAAAAAATTTTTCTAGTACATCCTTGATCTAAAAAAATTTTTCTAGTACATCCTCGATTTAAAAAAAATTTTTCTAGTACATCCTCGATCTAAAAAAATTTTTTTAGTACATCCTCGATCTAAAAAAATTTTTTTAGTACATCCTCGATCAAAAAAAAATTTTTTTAGTACATCCTTGATATGAAAAAAATTTTTTTAGTACATCCTCGATCAAAAAAAATTTTTTAGTACATCCTCGATGTAAAAAAATTTTTTTTAGAACATCCTCGATCTAAAAAAGTTTTTTTAGTACATCCTCGATCAAAAAAAATTTTTTTAGTACATCCTCGATCTAAAAAAAATTTTTTTAGTACATCCTCGATCTAAAAAAAATTTTTTTAGTACATCCTTGATATGAAAAAAATTTTTTTAGTACATCCTTGATATGAAAAAATTTTTTTAGTACATCCTCGATCTAAAAAAATTTTTTTAGTACATCCTCGATGTAAAAAAAATTTGTTTAGTACATCCTCGATCTAAAAAAATTTTTTTAATACATCCTCGATCAAAAAAAATTTTTTTAGTACATCCTCGATCTAAAAAAAATTTTTTTAGTACATCCTTGATATGAAAAAAATTTTTTTAGTACATCCTCGATCAAAAAAAATTTTTTTAGTACATCCTCGATCTAAAAAAAAATTTTTTAGTACATCCTCGATCTAAAAAAATTTTTTTAGTACATCCTCGATCAAAAAAAATTTTTTTAGTACATCCTCGATCTAAAAAAATTTTTTTAGTACATCCTCGATATGAAAAAAATTTTTTTAGTACATCCTCGATCAAAAAAAATTTTTTTAGTACATCCTCGATCTAAAAAAATTTTTTTAGTACATCCTCGATATGAAAAAAATTTTTTTAGTACATCCTCGATCAAAAAAAATTTTTTTAGTACATCCTCGATCTAAAAAAAAATTTTTTAGTACATCCTCGATCAAAAAAAATTTTTTTAGTACATCCTCGATCTAAAAAAAATTTTTTTAGTACATCCTTGATATGAAAAAAATTTTTTTAGTACATCCTCGATCAAAAAAAATTTTTTTAGTACATCCTCGATCTAAAAAAAAATTTTTTAGTACATCCTCGATCTAAAAAAATTTTTTTAGTACATCCTTGATATGAAAAAATTTTTTTAGTACATCCTCGATCAAAAAAAATTTTTTTAGTACATCCTCGATCTAAAAAAAATTTGTCTAGTACATCCTTGATATGAAAAAAATTTTTTTAGTACATCCTCGATCTAAAAATTTTTTTAGTACATCCTCGATCTAAAAAAAATTTTTCTAGTACATCCTTGATATGAAAAAAAATTTTTTAGTACATCCTCGATCTAAACAAAATTTTTTTAGTACATCCTCGATCAAAAAAAATTTTTTTAGTACATCCTCGATCAAAAAAATTTTTTAGTACATCCTCGATCTAAAAAAAATTTTTTTAGTACATCCTTGATATGAAAAAATTTTTTTTTAGTACATCCTCGATCAAAAAAAATTTTTTTAGTACATCCTCGATCTAAAAAAAATTTTTCTAGTACATCCTTGATATGAAAAAAATTATTTTAGTACATCCTCGATCTAAAAATTTTTTTAGTACATCCTCGATCAAAAAAAATTTTTTTAGTACATCCTCGATCTAAAAAAATTTTTTTAGTACATCCTTGATATGAAAAAATTTTTTTAGTACATCCTCGATCAATAAAAATTTTTTTAGTACATCCTCGATCTAAAAAAAATTTTTCTAGTACATCCTTGATATGAAAAAAATTTTTTTAGTACATCCTCGATCTAAAAATTTTTTTAGTACATCCTCGATCAAAAAAAATTTTTTTAGTACATCCTCGATCTAAAAAAATTTTTTTAGTACATCCTCGATCTAAAAAAATTTTTTTAGTACATCCTTGATATGAAAAAATTTTTTTAGTACATCCTCGATCAAAAAAAATTTTTTAGTACATCCTCGATCTAAAAAAAAATTTTTTTAGTACATCCTCGATCTAAAAAAAAATTTTTTAGTACATCCTCGATCTAAAAAAATTTTTTTAGTACATCCTTGATATGAAAAAATTTTTTTAGTACATCCTCGATCAAAAAAAATTTTTTTAGTACATCCTCGATCTAAAAAAAATTTTTCTAGTACATCCTTGATATGAAAAAAATTTTTTTAGTACATCCTCGATCTAAAAATTTTTTTAGTACATCCTCGATCAAAAAAAATTTTTTTAGTACATCCTCAATCTAAAAAAATTTTTTTAGTACATCCTCGATCTAAAAAAATTTTTTTAGTACATCCTCGATCAAAAAAAATTTTTTTAGTACATCCTCGATCTAAAAAAAATTTTTTTAGTACATCCTTGATATGAAAAAAATTTTTTTAGTACATCCTCGATCAAAAAAATTTTTTTTAGTACATCCTCGATCTAAAAAAAAATTTTTTAGTACATCCTTGATCTAAAAAAATTTTTTTAGTACATCCTTGATATGAAAAAATTTTTTTAGTACATCCTCGATCAAAAAAAATTTTTTTAGTACATCCTCGATCTAAAAAAAATTTTTTTAGTACATCCTTGATATGAAAAAAATTTTTTTAGTACATCCTCGATCAAAAAAAATTTTTTTAGTACATCCTCGATCTAAAAAAAATTTTTTTAGTACATCCTTGATATGAAAAAAATTTTTTTAGTACATCCTCGATCTAAAAAAATTTTTTAGTACATCCTCGATCTAAAAAAAATTTTTTTAGTACATCCTCGATCTAAAAAAATTTTTTTAGTACATCCTCGATCAAAAAAAATTTTTTTAGTACATCCTCGATCTAAAAAAAATTTTTTTAGTACATCCTCGATCTAAAAAAATTTTTTTAGTACATCCTCGATATGAAACAAAATTTTTTAGTACATCCTCGATCAAAAAAAATTTTTTTAGTACATCCTCGATCTAAAAAAAATTTTTTTAGTACATCCTTGATATGAAAAAAAATTTTTTTAGTACATCCTCGATCAAAAAAAATTTTTTTAGTACATCCTCGATCTAAAAAAAAATTTTTTAGTACATCCTTGATATGAAAAAATTTTTTTTAGTACATCCTCGATCTAAAAAAAATTTTTTAGTACATCCTCGATCAAAAAAAATTTTTTTAGTACATCCTCGATCTAAAAAAAATTTTTTTAGTACATCCTCGATCTAAAAAAATTTTTTTAGTACATCCTCGATCTAAAAAAAATTTTTTAGTACATCCTTGATATGAAAAAAATTTTTTTAGTACATCCTCGATCAAAAAAAAATTTTTTAGTACATCCTCGATCTAAAAAAAATTTTTTTAGTACATCCTTGATATGAAAAATTTTTTTTAGTACATCCTCGATCTAAAAAAATTATTTTAGTACATCCTCGATCAAAAAAAAATTTTTTTAGTACATCCTCGATCTAAAAAAAATTTTTTTAGTACATCCTAGATCAAAAAAAAATTTTTTATTACATGCTCGATCTAAAAAAAATTTTTTTAGTACATCCTTGATATGAAAAAATTTTTTTTAGTACATCCTCGATCTAAAAAAAATTTTTTAGTACATCCTCGATCAAAAAAAATTTTTTTAGTACATCCTCGATCTAAAAAAAATTTTTTTAGTACATCCTTGATATGAAAAAAAATTTTTTTAGTACATCCTCGATCAAAAAAAATTTTTTTAGTACATCCTCGATCTGAAAAAAAATTTTTTAGTACATCCTTGATATGAAAAAATTTTTTTTAGTACATCCTCGATCTAAAAAAAATTTTTTAGTACATCCTCGATCAAAAAAAATTTTTTTAGTACATCCTCGATCTAAAAAAAATTTTTTTAGTACATCCTCGATCTAAAAAAATTTTTTTAGTACATCCTCGATATGAAAAAAAATTTTTTAGTACATCCTCGATCAAAAAAAATTTTTTTAGTACATCCTCGATCTAAAAAAAATTTTTTTAGTACATCCTTGATATGAAAAAAAATTTTTTTAGTACATCCTCGATCAAAAAAAATTTTTTTAGTACATCCTCGATCTAAAAAAATTTTTTAGTACATCCTTGATATCAAAAAATTTTTTTAGTACATCCTCGATGTAAAAAAATTTTTTTAGTACATCCTCGATCTAAAAAAAATTTTTTAGTACATCTTCGATCTAAAAAAATTTTTTAGTACATCCTCGATCTAAAAAAATTTTTTTAGTACATCCTTGTTATGAAAAAAAATTTTTTAGTACATCCTCGATTAAAAAAAAATTTTTTAGTACATCCTCGATCTAAAAAAAATTTTTTGGTACATCCTCGATCTAAAAAAAATGTTTTTAGTACATCCTTGATATGAAAAAATTTTTTTTTGGAACATCCTCGATCTAAAAAAAATTTTTTAGTACATCTTCGATCTAAAAAAATTTTTTAGTACATCCTCGATCTAAAAAAATTTTTTTAGTACATCCTTGTTATGAAAAAAAATTTTTTAGTACATCCTCGATTAAAAAAAAATTTTTTAGTACATCCTCGATCAAAAAACAATTTTTTGGTACATCCTCGATCTAAAAAAAATGTTTTTAGTACATCCTCGATCTACAAAAATTTTTTTAGTACATCCTCGATCAAAAAAAATTTTTTTAGTGCATCCTCGATCTAAAAAAATTTGTTTAGTACATCCTCGATCTAAAAAAATTTTTTTAGTACATCCTCGATCTAAAAAAATTTTTTTAGTACATCCTCGATTTAAAAAAAATTTTTTAGTACATCCTCGATCTAAAAAAATTTTTTTAGTACATCCTCGATCTAAAAAAAATTTTTTAGTACATCCTTGATATGAAAAAAAATTTTTTAGTACATCCTCGATCTAAAAAAATTTTTTTAGTACATCCTCGATCTAAAAAAAAATTTTTAAGTACATCCTTGATATGAAAAAATTTTTTTAGTACATCCTCGATCTAAAAAAAATTTTTTAGTACATCCTCGATCTAAAAAAAATTTTTTAGTACATCCTTGATATGAAAAAAAATTTTTTAGTACATCCTCGATCTAAAAAAAAATTTTTTAGTACATCCTCGATCTAAAAAAATTTTTTTAGTACATCCTCGATCTAAAAAAAATTTTTTTAGTATATCCTCGATCAAAAAAAATTTTTTTAGTACATCCTCGATCTAAAAAAAATTTTTTTAGTACATCCTTGATATGAAAAAAATTTTTTTAGTACATCCTCGATAAAAAAAAATTTTTTAGTACATCCTCGATGTAAAAAATTTTTTTTTAGTACATCCTCGATCTAAAAAAATTTTTTTAGTACATCCTCGATCTAAAAAAATTTTTTTAGTACATCCTCGATCTAAAAAAAATTTTTTTAGTACATCCTCGATATGAAGAAAATTTTTTTAGTACATCCTCGATCAAAAAAAATTTTTTTAGTACATCCTCGATCTAAAAAAAATTTTTTTAGTACATCCTTGCTATGGAGAAAATTTTTTTAGTACATCCTCGATCTATCAAAAATTTTTTAGTACATCCTCGATCTAAAAAAAAATTTTTTAGTACATCCTCGATCTAAAAAAATTTTGTTAGTACATCCTCGATCTAAAAAATTTCTTTAGTACATCCTCGATCTAAAAAATTTTTTTTAGTACATCCTCGATCAAATAAAATTTTGTTAGTACATCCTCGATCTAAAAAAATTTTTTTAGTACATCCTCGATCCAAAAAAAATTTTTTTAGTACATCCTCGATCTAAAAAAAATTTTTTAGTACATCCTCGATCTAAAAAAAATTTTTTTAGTACATCCTCGATCTAAAAAAAATCTTTTTAGTACATCCTTGATATGAAAAAAAATTTTTTTAATGCATCCTTGATATGAAAAAATTTTTTATAGTTTATCCTCGATCAAAAAAAATTTTTTTAGTACATCCTTGATCTAAAAAAAATTTTGTTTAGTACATCCTCGATCTAAAAAAATTTTTTAGTACATCCTCGATCTAAAAAAAATTTTTTTAGTTCATCCTTGATATGAAAAAATTTTTTTAGTACATCCTCGATCTAAAAAAAATTTTTTTAGTACATCCTTGATATGAAAAAATTTTTTTAGTACATCCTCGATCGAAAAAAAATTTTTTTAGTACATCCTCGATCTAAAAAAATTTTTTTAGTACATCCTCGATCTAAAAAAAATCTTTTTAGTACATCCTTGATATGAAAAAAATTTTTTTAGTACATCCTCGATCTAAAAAAAATTTTTTAGTACATCCTCGATCTAAAAAAATTTTTTAGTACATCCTTGATCTAAAAAATACACAGGAAATAATTTTTATGGTAAATATTGTGAGCAATTGAAAACAAAATTAAAACAGGTACATCTTCTGGCCAAACAAAATTTGATCATGTCGAAAGAAAAACGTAAAACTATTTATGATCAGGACACTAATCAATGGCAACCAATGTGGGGCGAACTTGTACTAGTCAAGAATACCCCTACGGGAACTGGCCAAAAATTGCAAAATGCTTGGAGAGGTCCTTCTGAAGTAGTTGAAATACCAAGCGAGCAGACATGCGTCATTAAAAACGGAAGGAAATTAGAAAAAATTCATGTCAACCGATTAGTACGGTACCATGAACGACAGAACTTAATTAAAAAAAAAAAATAATAATAATAAAAGAAAAAAAAAATAAATGAATATATAAATAAATACAACGAAATTTTTACTTGGACAATTTGTAGCAATTCTAACTCATATTTTTTTTTTTTAGAATAACCATTTTACCACCAGAAAAAGGCACAACAAAGTTTCAAAAAAAAAATGATTTTTGCATGGCTCATAGTTAGCAACATCTGGATATTAGGGTTCGGCCAAGCAGAACTTACCCCTGAGAAAACATGGCAGTACTCACTACACGGAACGGAAGTGATACTAGAAGAAATGGGTGAGATTCTAATATCCGAGGGTATGTATAACTTTGAGCTTCACTTAAATATTTCCGGAGTCGATGAGAACATTGAAGAACTGGAAAGAATTTTCCAACATACCACCTTGTTATGCGAAACCCGAGAAAATTCATCCGAGGACATTCCTTGCAATTATAATTTGAAACAGTTAAAAAACAGTTTTGACCACCTCAAACAAAGACAAAAGCTTATCAAATTCTTTTTTGGAAAGCAAATTTCAAAACGCTCATGGAAATTTTGGGAATGACATGGATGAAGACGATAGAATACGGGTAGATTTAAATATGGATAAAATCCGCCATAACGAGGAGGAAATTAGAAATACTATTCAGTTCCAGACATCGGCTCTAGGGAAAATATACTCTTTTGTAAATCAGACAAGTACTCAAGTGGACGAAACAGCTTCGTCACTGGTAACCAAATTTAATTTATTACGCATAACAGTCGAGAACTATAGAAACCTCACAAATGGTTTGAAAGCTCAACTCTGGAAAAACAAGCGCCTATTTTGATTTAATAACCTCCGTTAACCAACTATTGGCTAAAATACAAAAAGACCAAAATATCTTTCTAAACGCGATACAAAAAAAAAGGAAAACATTTCAAACCGATTTTCGATGTACTGGGTACCGATTGGGAAGATAAATTGATTAACAAGACTTATGATATGATCCCTAGTTAGTTAGCAATTCCCGAAGATGCTTTGCTCATAAAATTGATTGATTTTGAAATAACGCTTAAACAAAATTACGAGTTACAATTTTTATTCCAAATCCCATTAGTTTATCGCCAAACATACACCATGAAAAAAATTACAGTAGCACCACACCTGAATGGGTCAACAGTTACAATGATTGAAATGATCAAAAATATAATATTTATCGAAAAAAAAACTCGTTTTGGGGCTATGTCAGGGCTATAGCTTGGTTATACAAAAATGCACCCCAATCGCAAATGTTCAAAGTTTGTAGTTTTGTCAACTCCTCGAGAAAATTTAAAAAACCCTGGAACTTTGCACCTACAAACGTGTTGTTTCACAATAACTCGTTAAACTGCCCAATGAGATGTATCAAAATCAGTCACGACAAATTTTTAACGCCTATAAATACAGCGCTAAATACCACACGAGGACATAACTCATCGACACTTTTTGTTATTTGGTAAAGGACAAAAATAAAAATTGAACCTAATATGACTGTGCAGACAGACAGTGTTAAAATAACGTGTAACGAAAACGTCACGGAAAACAAGATATATTCAAAACATGTTACGCAAAATATCTTTACCAGTTATGAAACAAACTTTAGATTCAATACAACAAATACCTTTACTAGAAAATTCATTTCCTATTTATTCCATGCAAGATAAAGAAAAACTTTTTTACTTAGGTGTCGAAATAAACGCCCTAAATCACCATCCAACAGTATTAGAAAATCTGGCATATATACCTTACAAATACCCATGGTGGTTTTCCACAACGTCGGTACTAATTAGTTTGGGCATAATAGGAACGTTGGCGGGCTGTCTAAGAGGAAAAATGTCCTGCTGTTCTCGTCAATACTTACTTACTTACTTATCAGGCGCTACAACCGCTTGGCGGTCTTGGCCTGCTCCAGGAGAAACCGGAACCGCTCGCGGTCGAGCGCCGTCGTCTGCCAATCGTTGATCCCGGCCTTTTTGGCGGACGCATCCACGCCATCACTCCATCTCAGTTTGGGCCTACCACGCCTCCTCTGTCCATGTGGGCAGCCTAAAAGGACTTTACGGGCTGGGTCGTCCGGTGCCATTCTAATGACATGACCAGCCCACCGGAGCCTGGCGAGTCTAATTCGCTGCACGACAGTGAGGCTATCGTACAGTTCGTAGAGCTCGTCATTGTATCGGCTCCTCCATTGTCCTTCCACACATACGGGGCCAAAAATCCTTCTGAGCATCTTCCTCTCGAACGCGGCTAAGAGGGTTTCGTCAGTTTTGGACAAGGTCCATGTCTCAGAGGCGTATGTGAGTACTGGAACTATGAGTGTTTTATATAGTTCCAGCTTCAGCCGTCGCGACAGGTATTTTGAGTGGAGAAGTTTCCTCAGGCTGTAGTATGACCGGTTGGCTGCCAGCACCCTTGCGCGTAATTCAACTTCTATGCTACTGTTGGTGCTGACTTTTGACCCAAGATAGGTGAAGTTTTGGACGACTTCAAAGGTTCGCTCACCTATCTGTACGTCACCCCTGCGTAGACTCGCATTAGTATTTGTTAGCAGGGCCGCTGACGGTGCCACCATCATTTTGGTTTTTGCCTCGTTAATCTCCAAACCGAGGTTCTCAGCCGTCTGCTCAATCCGTTTGTAGGGGCCTCTGCTACATAGGAGAGCCGCAAACCAATGATGTCTATGTCATTGACTGGATTGACTTGTAGAAGAATGGTCCCCGAGGTTTCCACTCCTGAGTCTCGGGTGGCCCTCTCTCTCAAGCGTCAGGTTGAAAAGGAGACAGGCAAGCCCATCGCCCTGGCGCAGACCCTTGGTGGTAGCAAAGGGCCTTGAGAGTTTTCCATCCACCATCACCTGGCATGTGACGTTGGTCATGGTCATTTTAACAAGCCTGGTAAGCTTGGCCGGGATTCCAAAAGAGCTCATTGCGTCGTAAAGTTTTACCCTGGCTATGCTGTCGTATGCGGCTTTGAAGTCTATGAAGAGATGGAAAGATTGGAGCTGTTGCTCCGCCATCTCTTCTCCAAGATCTGCCGCATGGTGAAGATCTGTGGTCAGCGGTTGATTTTCCTTTTCGGAATCCCCTCTGATAGTTTCCCACGCTCTCTTCTACGTTATGGGACAAGGCTCTCTCTCTCTCTCTTTTGCAAGACTAAGGAGAAGATCTTACCGGTGGTATTCAACACCGTTGTAGCCTGCCTTCTTTCACGTATATAATGGGATAGATGATGATGCCAAGATTCCAATCACGGATTGCTTTTCGGGCTGCTGTTACTTTGAACTGGGGTCATTTGGGTAATTCAGCAAAAAAATACTGAGCCCATCGCGAGAGGACCTACCTGGCTGGGTAGCTGACCAGAACTCCATCCTTCTTTCGACCACAGGTCACCAGGTAGGTATAAAGCTTTTTCCGATGACCTGCTGGATCGCTTGGGGAAACCTCGTTGTTCTTCCCACTGATGTTGACTTGGTGCGGTGTACTCTCTTTTTTCTCTTCGTCTCTTCTCATTGTCTGAGCCGTGCGTAATTCTCTGCTGCATTGCTCGGGGTATGCGCGGCTCTTCCGTTTCCGTCACAAGTCAAGGCTTCGTCGTCGAACCAGCCAGCTTTGGTAGCGACGTGGAGTTTGCACAGTTCGCTACTCTTTTTGTGTTTTCGGAGCGCTCCACCGTTCGCTCGTAGTGTCGGTTGGAATTTGCTCACGCGCAAGTGGATTCGAATGCCTGTTGGACTTTAGCGGGAGTCCGTATTGAGCCGGGCCTGCCTTTGTCCCGGGGACACGAGCGATTCTGCAACGTATCGCTAAGCCAACCAGATAGTGATCGGAATCGACTCGACTGTCGACTGTCTTCGGTGGCTTATCAGCACGTGGTCGATCTGGTTGGAGGTGGCTCCATCTGGGGACTTGGTTCCTTCCCACAACCAGATTGCTTGCTGCTGCAAGTTGAACCAATCTATTTACCATTGTCTTTGCTGTGCTCATGTAGACTGTGTGAACATTGAGACATTGGCTCCCCTACTGGACTTTTGCATTGAAGTCTCCCGCAAGATGATTTTGAGGTCATGCCTTAGAGGGCACTAATGTCAACGTTTTTTTGCGAGGTGGCCGTACAAAAAGGTCCTTCTCCTCCTTCGGTCTTTGTCTTCGGTAGGGGGCGTGAACGTTTATGTTAGGCTGATGATGTTGAAGAGTTTTGCCTCGCATGCGCATGGGTGCATAGCCTTGAAGTCGATGACCTCGGATTTCAGCCGCGGACCCACGGCGAAACCCGTTCCGAGCATATGGTGGCGGTCGTGGCAGCTGTAGTACAAGTGGTACCGTTTTTCACCACGTCTGTTTAGCACACCATTCCCTAGCCATCGTATTTCTTGTAGTGCTACAAGGTCCATGTTCAGTGTGGCTAGGGCGTCATCTAGTTGCTTCAAGGCTCCGGCTCTGTGCAGAGTGCGTACGTTCCATGAGCCCATTATCAATGTCCGGGGGCGTTGCAGGGGTCGGTTGCCGTTGAGTCCAGTTCGCAGAATGTCCTGATTGCTTTCCGTAGTCTAAGTTTACTCGAGGCAGGGTGACTGGCCCCGCGCTCGAGCCCCCAGTACCTCTGGAGGGCCTCGGAGCAGTTAAGTTTAGCGTCTGGCTGTCCCCCCGACGTTCAGACAGCCCGGTTACCCGCGCTGCCCACCCCCCTCCTGTTTAGCCATGCGTCACCATCCGCCCAAGGGGTTGGAACCAGCCCGTTTACCCAAGCTTAGATATTCGGAGCGACATGTTACCGCTCTGCACGTCGAGGACGTGACGGAATAGGAGTTGGAAAGGAGAGCCTGTGTAGCCTTCTGGAGGCGTCGGATCCTAACCCATTAACAGAGCACCTCGTCGTTTCTGGGTGAGATTTTATAGGTAAATGTGTCGGATTGCGTACATTCGTAATCTCTTTTTCCGTTTTTCGCGTCAGGTGCCAACGTTAACATCTTTCGCTTTTGTCATGAATTCATGACCGCGCATGAATTAGACAGCCAGTTCCTTCCAGTTCGAAGCCACCTTGGGAATGTATACTTCGCACATCGTTTGCCAGCCTTCTTATGGCTTCTTCTTCTGCTGCAGTTTCGACACTCGCCAGCATATGTAGCTCATCCAACAGAATGCTCTTCGACTATTCGACTTCGACGAGGTACGAGAAAATTCGGCTTTAAATCGCTCAACATTCAGGTTCTTCACGTAGTGCGCGGCACCAAATGTCATCACGGTCACAATGACACATACACGTCTGGAGCTCGGTCTGACCATGGCCACCTGGAAGAAGAACATTTGCTCGATGTCTCCTACTACTATGCCTACTCGGAATTCTCTGAATTTTGAACAAAAACTGCTATCGAAGCTCAGACCCGCTGATCTGAGAGTCCCTTGAGCAGAAACGTGTTTAGGACCTAGCACCGTTTACCTTTGGCGGCGGCAGCAGCGTCAAAAAGCGTTGTTGGGATTCATGACCGGGAAAAGTGGGTAAATTACCAAATCTGTATCGTACTTTTCCGATAGTTCTCTCGACGTGAGCCTTTTCTCTCGTACTCATGCATTGTTTTCTCAACAATGGTAGCTCTCAACGCCGGTTGTTTTTTTGTCATTTCTTCGAAGCGTTCCATCGTTTTACTTGCCGGTAGCAGGACTGTGCTGTATTTTCCCCAGCTCGTATAAGCTCATAGTTTCATATCTCGTTCGCCCTTCAAACGGGGGTTTCTCGCAGTCAAAATATCCAACGCTTGTTGATCTTCTTTCGAACCTACGGGATGAATTCCTTTAGCTGCATATCGATTATTGCATCGCCGTTGTTGTCCATACACACACGGTCACATCTGCGGTCTAATGGTGGTTGAGAATCTCGTTCCCATCACGGGGGTTTTTTTTTTTTTTGGTAAGAACCGTAGACGTTTTGGCCGCCCTTCCTGGTTCATTCGAATGGCCCGCTCGATACGTAAGCGGATGACCTAGTGGGGCAGTTGTCCATACCAATGAGAAACCCTCGGTGTAATACTCGTGTATGAGGTCAGTTTATGAGGCCAGACAGGTGCTGTGAAGTTTCTGTGCGCATAGGCTCTGTTTTGGTAGCGCCAGGCCTGTCCACGGCAAATGTACATTGGGCGGTACAAATATTCTCAACGACACCCTAATTGATTTTTTGCTCCTCTCTTTTTCTGATTTCCGGTCCACCAGACCAGAGAATTCCCAATTCTTCTACCAAAGCTTGTTCTGTGAAGGTGGCTAATGAACCGTCGTCCAGGAACGCTAACGCTGGTGTTGCTCGAGCCATTTTCGACACAGACGCATCTCACGCACTGTTGTGCCAGCGGGCGTCCCCGATATCCGTTGCCAGAAAATCGGGCCAGCTTTCTACTTTGGCGCATTGAATGCTGGCACACTGCTGGTTGTGAAGCTCCGGGTCGCCAGATGCCGCATTCACGTGTCGATGTTGTCTGCTTTCCGCTGAACCCCGCGGAGTGTACACCGACGAAATGCTCACCAATGCTGGCTGCTTCCACCACTAGATGACTCAGCCAGTCGTTGAAGCGAAAGTCGAAAGCGTAACGTGCCCCAGGCTGATTCGATGGCATCCCCCAGTTGAGCTTCAGCGACTGTTCGCCCAAGATGTTTCAACCTTAACGAACACTTGGATTCGTCGAGGAGTTGTTTGTTTGAGGAGTTGTCCAGCGAGTGATGATTTGAGTGAATGGTGAGTTGCCACTCCCGTGAGTGGCACTCAAAAATTTGTATAAAAAAGGAAGAAAATTAAAGGAATGGCCTCTCTCTTTGCTATCTCTTGACTTTCGACACCACAACAGCAGCGAAATTGTTAAGAAAGTGATCCGAAACTTACCGCGAACGTTCAGCGACGATGGCAAGCGCGTTCCGTCAGCTCGTTTAATAACGCCACATTACACACGTATTCATCCAGCCCTGAGGCCGTGATAGTCGCGCAGAGGTTCTGAACACCGCGACACCGAAGTCGATGAGCGTTTCGAGACGTGCCATGCTTGGGCGCTGGCATTGCTCGCCTGTTGGCCTGTTTACCAGGGAGTGAACAATAATCTCGGGACGTCCGAAAAGCATTCTAAGCGTGGAAATCTGAGCTCTAATGCGCTCCCCCTTTTAGGGCCTTCTGCAGTCGGTCATAGTTTTAGCCGCACGTCTCCGTGGTGTACTCGCAGGAGGCATAGAAACATTGGCCATTCTTCGGGATTGCCTGTGAACGTCGGCAGATCCCGCTTTCTCCCTTGCCGGGCGATGTACTGTGCCTGCGAGATATCAAAGGCTGAGAACTCGTTCGCCTGAAATCTATCCGGAAACGATACTCACACGTGATGGCGCGTGAGTCCTTCTCGGGTGATCCGTTGCTTCGAAGGATTGGATCAAGCGGTTCGTTCGTTCGCTTCCCTGGCTTGCTGTACCAACTCCTGGTATCGAAACAGTGTCTCTTCCACCAGCTGAACTGCGGACAGTTGTCGCACTGTGGAACTCGCGGTCGGGTTTGGTACATCGTTTTCGAGGATTCATTCTCAGTCTGGTGTTCACCGATTCACAAGTAGAAAAGTGAGTGAATTTTTTCGAAAATCTTGGAGTTCGGCTCCAACTTAAAGTTCGTATTTTATAAATTCTACTCTGACGTGTTCTTTTAACTCGCACTTCCACTAACACTTTATTCCGGTCAATTGATTGGGTTGGGTCGTTCTTTTAAGCGCGCGCGGTGCGATGGTGGTGTTCAAAAAAAATCCACGTCTTATCGCTTCGGTTTCGCCGTTGAAATTTGTTTAAATCCAATGGCCCCCTCGCGATGGCCGTTTTTTTTTTCCCGCGTCATCTCTGCGATGTTTCCCTGTCCCTTCGGTAAGGGGCACTCTTATCCTGTCTCCTACCTGTCAGTGCCGTTACGTCAGGTAAACAAACAAACACGCGCCGAATTGTCTGTAACAGGTGTACTAAAAAAAAAATTTATTATGTTTAAGGATGTACTAAAAAAAGTTTTTTTTATCAAGGATGTACTAAAAAAATTTTTTTCATATCAAGGATGTACTAAAAAAATTTTTTTTAGATCGAGGATGTACTAAAAAAATTTTTTTTTATATCAAGGATGTACTAAAAAAATTTTTTTTAGATCGAGGATGTACTAAAAAAATTTTTTTAGATCGAGGATGTACTAAAAAAAATTTTTCATATCAAGGATGTACTAAAAAAATTTTTTTTAGATCGAGGATGTACTAAAAAAATTTTTTTAGATCGAGGATGTACTAGAAAAATATTTTTTAAATCGAGGATGTACTAAAAAATTTTTTTTTAGATCGAGGATGTACTAAAAAAATTTTTTTTTATATCAAGGATGTACTAAAAAAATTTTTTTTGATCGAGGATGTACTAGAAAAATTTTTTTAGATCGAGGATGTACTAGAAAAATATTTTTTAAATCGAGGATGTACTAAAAAATTTTTTTTTAGATCGAGGATGTACTAAAAAAATTTTTTTTGATCGAGGATGTACTAGAAAAATTTTTTTAGATCGAGGATGTACTAAAAAAATTTTTTTTTATATCAAGGATGTACTAAAAAAATTTTTTTTGATCGAGGATGTACTAGAAAAATTTTTTTAGATCGAGGATGTACTAAAAAATTTTTTTTTAGATCGAGGATGTACTAAAAAAATTTTTTTTGATCGAGGATGTACAAAAAAAATTTTTTTTAGATCGAGGATGTACTAAAAAAATTTTTTTTAGATCGAGGATGTACTAAAAAAATTTTTTAGATCGAGGATGTACTAGAAAAATTGTTTTTAGATCGAGGATGTACTAAAAAAATTTTTTTTAGATCTAGAATGTACTAAAAAAATTTTTTTAGATCGAGGATGTACTAAAAAAAATTTTTTTACATCGAGGATGTACTAAAATAATTTTTTTTAGATCGAGGATATACTAAAAAAAATTTTTTCATATCAAGGATGTACTAAAAAAATTTTTTTTAGATCGAGGATGTACTAAAAAATTTTTTTTAGATCGAGGATGTACTAAAAAAATTTTTTTCATATCAAGGATGTACTAAAAAAATTTTTTTAGATCGAGGATGTACTAAAAAAATTTTTTTAAGATCGAGGATGTACTAAAAATATTTTTTAGATCGAGGATGTACAAAAAAATTTTTTTCATATCAAGGATGTACTAAAAAAATTTTTTTAGATCGAGGATGTACTAAAAAAATTTTTTTTGATCGAGGATGTACTAAAAAAATTTTTTTAGATCGAGGATGTACTAAAAAAAATTTTTTTACATCGAGGATGTACTAAAAAATTTTTTTAGATCGAGGATGTACTAAAAAAATTTTTTTTGATCGAGGATGTACAAAAAAAATATTTTTTTTAGATCGAGGATGTACTAAAAAAATTTTTTTAGATCGAGGATGTACTAAAAAAATTTTTTTAGATCGAGGATGTACTAAAAAAAATTTTTTTGATCGAGGATGTACTAAAAAAATTTTTTCATATCAAGGATGTACTAAAAAAATTTTTTTAGATCGAGGATGTACTAAAAAAATTTTTTTTGATCGAGGATGTACTAAAAAAATTTTTTTAGATCGAGGATGTACTAAAAAAAATTTTTTCATATCAAGGATGTACTAAAAAAATTTTTTTAGATCGAGGATGTACTAAAAAAATTTTTTTTGATCGAGGATGTACTAAAAAAATTTTTTTAGATCGAGGATGTACTAAAAAAAATTTTTTTACATCGAGGATGTACTAAAAAATTTTTTTAGATCGAGGATGTACTAAAAAAATTTTTTTGATCGAGGATGCACTAAAAAAATTTTTTTAGATCGAGGATGGACTAAAAAAATTTTTTTAGATCGAGGATGGACTAAAATAATTTTTTTTAGATCGAGGATATACTAAAAAAAATTTTTTCATATCAAGGATGTACTAAAAAAATTTTTTTTAGATCGAGGATGTACTAAAAAATTTTTTTTAGATCGAGGATGTACTAAAAAAATTTTTTTCATATCAAGGATGTACTAAAAAAATTTTTTTTAGATCGAGGATGTACTAAAAAAATTTTTTTAAGATCGAGGATGTACTAAAAATATTTTTTAGATCGAGGATGTACAAAAAAATTTTTTTCATATCAAGGATGTACTAAAAAAATTTTTTTAGATCGAGGATGTACTAAAAAAATTTTTTATGATCGAGGATGTACTAAAAAAATTTTTTTAGATCGAGGATGTACTAAAAAAATTTTTTTAGATCGAGGATGTACTAAAAAATTTTTTTTACATCGAGGATGTACTAAAAAAATTTTTTTTGATCGAGGATGTACTAAAAAAATTTTTTCATATCAAGGATGTACTAAAAAAATTTTTTTAGATCGAGGATGTACTAAAAAAATTTTTTTTGATCGAGGATGTACTAAAAAATTTTTTTTAGATCGAGGATGTACTAAAAAAATTTTTTTCATATCAAGGATGTACTAAAAAAATTTTTTTAGATCGAGGATGTACTAAAAAAATTTTTTTTGATCGAGGATGTACTAAAAAAATTTTTTTAGATCGAGGATGTACTAAAAAAAATTTTTTTACATCGAGGATGTACTAAAAAATTTTTTTAGATCGAGGATGTACTAAAAAAATTTTTTTGATCGAGGATGCACTAAAAAAATTTTTTTAGATCGAGGATGGACTAAAAAAATTTTTTTAGATCGAGGATGGACTAAAATAATTTTTTTTAGATCGAGGATATACTAAAAAAAATTTTTTCATATCAAGGATGTACTAAAAAAATTTTTTTTAGATCAAGGATGTACTAAAAAATTTTTTTTAGATCGAGGATGTACTAAAAAAATTTTTTTCATATCAAGGATGTACTAAAAAAATTTTTTTTAGATCGAGGATGTACTAAAAAAATTTTTTTAAGATCGAGGATGTACTAAAAATATTTTTTAGATCGAGGATGTACAAAAAAATTTTTTTCATATCAAGGATGTACTAAAAAAATTTTTTTAAATCGAGGATGTACTAAAAAAATTTTTTATGATCGAGGATGTACTAAAAAAATTTTTTTAGATCGAGGATGTACTAAAAAAAATTTTTTTACATCGAGGATGTACTAAAATAATTTTTTTTAGATCGAGGATATACTAAAAAAAATTTTTTCATATCAAGGATGTACTAAAAAAATTTTTTTTAGATCGAGGATGTACTAAAAAATTTTTTTTAGATCGAGGATGTACTAAAAAAATTTTTTTCATATCAAGGATGTACTAAAAAAATTTTTTTAGATCGAGGATGTACTAAAAAAATTTTTTTAAGATCGAGGATGTACTAAAAATATTTTTTAGATCGAGGATGTACAAAAAAATTTTTTTCATATCAAGGATGTACTAAAAAAATTTTTTTAGATCGAGGATGTACTAAAAAAATTTTTTTTGATCGAGGATGTATTAAAAAAATTTTTTTAGATCGAGGATGTACTAAAAAAAATTTTTTTACATCGAGGATGTACTAAAAAAATTTTTTTAGATCGAGGATGTACTAAAAAAATTTTTTTTGATCGAGGATGTACAAAAAAAATATTTTTTTTAGATCGAGGATGTACTAAAAAAATTTTTTTAGATCGAGGATGTACTAAAAAAATTTTTTTAGATCGAGGATGTACTAAAAAATTTTTTTTACATCGAGGATGTACTAAAAAAATTTTTTTTGATCGAGGATGTACTAAAAAAATTTTTTCATATCAAGGATGTACTAAAAAAATTTTTTTTAGATCGAGGATGTACTAAAAAAATTTTTTTAGATCGAGGATGTACTAAAAAAATTTTTTTTGATCGAGGATGTACAAAAAAAATTTTTTTAGATCGAGGATGTACTAAAAAAATTTTTTTAGATCGAGGATGCACTAAAAAAAATTTTTTCATATCAAGGATGTACTAAAAAAATTTTTTTTAGATCGAGGATGTACTAAAAAAATTTTTTTAGATCGAGGATGTACTAAAAAAAATTTTCTCATATCAAGGATGTACTAAAAAAATTTTTTTTAGATCGGGGATGTACTAAAAAATTTTTCTTTGATCGAGGATGTACTAAAAAAAATTTTTTAGATCGAGGATGTACTAAAGAAATTTTTTTCAGATCGAGGATGTACTAAAAAAATTTTTTTAG
This sequence comes from Anopheles nili, assembly GCF_943737925.1. Lineage (NCBI taxonomy): Eukaryota > Metazoa > Arthropoda > Insecta > Diptera > Culicidae > Anopheles > Anopheles nili. Next base: position 51,687 of record NW_026525577.1, on the reverse strand, counting down.
ATCGAGGATGTACTAAAAAAATTTTTTTTTAGATCAAGGATGTTCTTAAAAATTTTTTTTGATCGAGGATGTACTAAAAAAATTTTTTTAGATCGAGGATGTACTAAAAAAATTTTTTTAGATCGAGGTTGTACTTGAAAATTTTTTTTTAAATCGAGGATGTACTAAAAAAATTTTTTTTAGATCGAGGATGTACTAAAAAATTTTTTTTAAATCGAGGATGTACTAAAAAAATTTTTTTCATATCAAGGATGTACTAAAAAATTTTTTTTAGATCGAGGATGTACTAAAAAAATTTTTTTTGATCGAGGATGTACTAAAAAAATTTTTTTTAGATCGAGGATGTATTAAAAAAATTTTTTTTGATCGAGGATGTACTAAAAAAATTTTTTTAGATCGAGGATGTACTAAAAAAAATTTTTTCATATCAAGGATGTACTAAAAAAATTTTTTTTAGATCGAGGATGTACTAAAAAAATTTTTTTCATATCAAGGATGTACTAAAAAATTTTTTTTAGATCGAGGATGTACTAAAAAATTTTTTTTAGATCGAGGATGTACTAAAAAAATTTTTTTAGATCGAGGATGTACTAAAAAAATTTTTTTTGATCGAGGATGTACTAAAAAAATTTGTTTTAGATCGAGGATGTACTAAAAAAATTTTTTTTAGATCGAGGATGTACTAAAAAAATTTTTTTTAGATCGAGGATGTACTAAAAAAATTTTTTTAGATCGAGGATGTACTAAAAAAATTTTTTTTAGATCGATGATGTACTAAAAAAATTTTCTTAGATCGAGGATGTACTAAAAAAATTTTTTTAGATCGAGGATGTACTAAAAAATTTTTTTTAAATCGAGGATGTACTTAAAAAATTTTTTAGATCGAGGATGTACTAAAAATATTTGTTTTAGATCGAGGATGTACTAAAAATTTTTTTTAGATCGAGGATGTACTACAAAAATTTTTTTAGATCGAGGATGTACTAAAAAAATTTTTTTAAGATCGAGGATGTACTAAAAAAATTTTTTTAGATCGAGGATGTACTTAAAAATTTTGTTTAGATCGAAGATGTACTAAAAAATTTTTTTTTGACCGAGGATGTACTAAAAAATTTTTTTAGATCGAGGATGTACTAAAAAAATTTTTTTAAGATCGAGGATGTACTAAACAAATTTTTTTAGATCGAGGATGTACTAAAAAAAATTTTTTCATATCAAGGATGTACTAAAAAAATTTTTTTTAGATCGAGGATGTACTAAAAAAATTTTTTTAGATCGAGGATGTACTAAAAAAATTTTTTTAGATTGAGGATGTACTAAAAAAAATTTTTTCATATCAAGGATGTACTAAAAAAAATTTTTTTAGATCGAGGATGTACTAAAAAATTTTTTTTGATCGAGGATGTACTGAAAAAATTTTTTTTTGATCGAGGATGTACTAAAAAAATTTTTTTCATATCAAGGATGTACTAAAAAATTTTTTTTTAGATCGAGGATGTACTAAAAAAATTTTTTTTGATCAAGGATGTACTAAAAAATATTTTTTTTGATCAAGGACGATCCAGAAAATAAAAACATCTATTGAATTTTTAAAAGCTTGATAATTATTTTACAAATGATCCTGTATTCCGCAAGTACGATCAATTTTCAAAAACACACAGTTTTGTCAGAGGTGCATTCATCATACGATGAAGGAATTTTCGTTCCTTCTAAAATGATTTGTTACAAATGGATCTATGTTTTTTTTTATTATTTAAGTTTGAATATTTCTTTGATCTGATACCTTTTACATGATTTACCAATGATTTCCTACGCTTTTTATGACTAGTAAGAAAGATGAATAAAAAAGCAACTAAAATTTTAATTTAGCTTCTGTGAAAAATTTAACAAAATCCTTGAGAGTAATACTTTATTTCTGGCTCAGGATTTGATACATAATCTACGAATCGGTCACAGTAGTTCCTCGAGTTTCCGATTTTTGTTATAAGTCATATTTTGGGTGATAATATGTACAGCTATAAATGTTCAGTGCTTAAATTTTTCTTTTTGCTCATATTAGCCATTCGAATTAATTTGATGATAAGAATGATGGTACATTCATCTGAAACGGACTTAGCATAGATTGTACTCATCCTTTCGGTGATAAATAAATTATTTTTAGTCGTGCAGATAATTTGGCACATAATGTTTTTTTATTTATCTGCTTGCTGAAAATATCGTGTTGTACAAAGTAAAGTATACTTATCTCATGGAGAGCAAATATAAATTGGCTACCAATGAGAGATAAATCGAAGAAAAAATTTTAAATTTAAGCTTTATGTGTTCAAACATAAATTATTTTACCCTCATTGCCCTTTAAAGGGTCAATCGACAAATAACATAGCAGATTTTAAAACAATGTGATTTGATAGTTTGATGATAGAAACAAAGCTTCAAATTCTCTGGGAAAACTCATCAGTATTACATGCAAAACAATAGTTTTACCAACAATTAAAGATAGACTAAAGCAGGTTTTTGAGATAATTTTCCAGTCATAAAAAATAAGCACTGAACGTAACAAAATAAGTAATTTTGGGTAAATTTAGCTGGCGCTAGCGCAACGGAAAAGGTTCGAAGTAATGCGTGGCATTGTCATGGTTCGTCGAAAGAGAGAAAAGAAAAAAAAATGACATAAAATAAAAAACCAATCCAGAGCGGCTCGACAGAGGAAAGGCCATTGATAAGGCCAAGAAAACGAGGGAATTCTAAAAACAGGAAAAGGACAATAAAAGACAGACCGCGACGTGTGAAGGCGACTGCGTGAGATGCATAAAATCAACAAGCAAATAGCGGATGTCGTTATCGCTAAACAAAGATAGATACATCGAGAAAAAACGCTTACGATCCACGTCTTAAGCTCGCATACAGCCAACAAATTCCCAACACGATACCACGAACACATCCTATTGCAAATATTGCTAGTAAATAAGCCAGAATTTCACTGTAAATAAATCAGTGCCGATCGAGAGCTCGAAAAGAAAGGACTTGTTTTTTTTTACTTTACTTCAAAAGGAAAGAATCGGAACCCCCTCTTCTGCGGCATTGGCTCTCCAAAAGGGCGAGTAGCAACTAGCGGCAGAAGGTAACAGGGATCCAGTGAATTCTGGCGACAATTGATCAAGGGCAGAGAGACCCCTCGTAAAATTGCTACGACCTGAGGGCAGCTTCGAACAGCTGGGCCATACCTTCGCGTGACCCGTTCGGATGCCTCGCTCGTAACAGCCTCAAAGTCTCCAACATTCCAGTAATGTAGGAAAAACTCTCTATAGATTTCGCCAACGACAACGATCCTGGACGATCAGATCCGTGAAAGCTGGCGACCGATTTTGTAATATAACAATACACAGTGCATCGCATATCCTTTCGCGAGCAGCGCGCGCGTCGATTTGTGCGTTCCTGTTCCTGTTATGCTCTCCCTCTCTCTCAAGAATAGGAAGAAGGGCGAATGAAAGAAAAAAATTACTAAAACAACAAGCAACTAACAAACAACTGTTACCTACGTAAACATTTTGGAAAGGCAATCCTCATCTTCTTTCGTGAAAAGGTCAAAAAATTGTCACTTGCTGTCACATTTTCATCTAACTTAGCATGTCAACTAATTTGTTCCACAGTGAAACAGTGAAGGCACTTGGCATCGCTTGGAAGCCCGAAAAAGGGTACTCTGAGTTTTCGAGTTTCGAGCCGACAATTAATAACACCCACCTCACCATGCGATGCAGGGATTTGTGGCTTCAGAAAGTTGGATGGGATGATCCAAATCTGTAGCAAATGGAAATCGGTTACTGACGCCTGGGAAGATGCCTGGCTGACTTCCAAAGCCAGCATAGGGTTGTGCTCTTATCAAACGCTAAAGCACAATCTCATACGTTTGCAGACGCATCGGAGAATGCATATGGCAGCAGGGGGCAGGTACGAGTCAGTCTGCTCGCGTCGAAATCCCGCGTTGCCCGCACTGAAAACGTATCACATTAGAACTTTGCGCTGCTGTATTAGAAGCACATCTCCATCATCGTGTTAGACGAGCCATGAGGATCGACGAAACCGAAGCGTTTCGAATCGGGCGAATCGCGTTCCAGAGATCCAGAAATCATCATCACATCCCCGGCTCGTCATCATCATCATCATCCTGTCTCGAGGGATCTCAGCAGCTGAAATGCTAAAGAGTTCTGGTGTGGCGTTGCGGTCCCGATTTGGTTAGCATCAGCTCCGTCCCAATGGCCTGCGGAAACTCGGATGTGGAAACTCAGCGTCAGGATAAGCGCTGTCAGACCACTCACTCTTGGTTCGCATTAACATCGTCATTGCATATCCGGTTTTATACACAAAACACACGAGACACAAAACACACGAGACACAAAACACGTCAACCTCCGCTACATGGTCGATTCCCTCCCCTGTTTATGGAAGCTGCTCGTAAAATCGGTACGAATGTAAACTGGCGCAGCAAGACGAATTTTTCATCGAAGATCCGGCTACTTGAACGGGGAAGAAGTCAGTGGGAAAACAAACATTCACCTCCACGACGTTTGAATCCATTTCTCGACGAAAAACGGGTAGGCGGGCGTTTGAAACTTTGCGCCGCTTTTCCCTTATCAATTTAAATAAATCCATCGTGTGCTGCTGCCCAAAGAACCCAACAACCGCTAGCTCATCTCGTCGCGCTGCCCAGATTCGAGAAGAATATTGGCCACTCGATGGGCGAATCGTGAGGAATTGCTTCCGGTGCATGCGGCAGGACCCGCCAGGCCAGTGCTGCAACAACAAACTGGTCAACTCCCCGTATGACCGCAGGGAACGCCGAGCCGACCCAGCTTATCTTAAACCAACTCGCAAGCGAGCTGCTGCCGCTAAAATGTTCACTTGTGTGTGTGTGTGTGTTCGTATGTTTTGCAACCCAGGCAGTTCATCTGGAGCTTGTTGGCGATCTTCACCACTGTCGGATTCTTAGCCGCATTATCATCCCGTCGCGCGATTACCATCGGATATACATTCCGATAACGGGATGAGAAAAAAACTTTAAAGGTGCTGCAAATGCGTTTTGAAATGTTTCAACTGTTTTGAAATGTTTCAGAACGAGCAACAACGAAACAAAATTGCATCTGTCACTGTTCGCCGACAATGGCATTTTACACCACCCACAAGCGCCACACTTCGGTGGATTACTGCCAAAAGACACCTCTACAGGCAGCTCTTAGGCTTTCGCACGAAGGATACAGCCACCATTCTGCAGCGGATAGAACTCGCCTTCCTTTATATGCGGATGACCCCAATGCTTTGGTGGCGCTTACACCTGCTCACGTCGCACTGCGGCACATCATCCCATCCCTGCAAAACACTCGTTTGAAGGCGTACACTTTGGACGAATTACAAAAACAATTGGCAATTGCCTGTTCAACGCTTCCGGAGGGCATTGGACAACCGAGTATCTTTGCAGGAAAATGCAGAAAGGGAAAACCGGATAGGGATAGTGAATCGTAGTGAGAGATAGTGGCCCTGGCCGCATTGGTCATCCTTGGGGACGATTCACTTCCCAGCACCAAATGGCCACTTGGACAGGCTCATCTTACGCGTGTGGTGTGGAACTAAAAACCGTCAAAAAGGAATAGTAACGCGTCCAATTACCAAAACTAAGTTTTACTCCCCGTTACGGCGCCATCAGGCTTAGGCTTTATTATGACGTTTTGTCATGGGGGGGAGTATGTTCGCCCAAGATGTTTCAACCTAAACGAACAATTGGTTTCGTCGAGGAGTTGTTTGTTTGAGGAGTTGTCCAGCGAGTGATAATTTGAGTGCATGGTGAGTTGCCACTCCCGTGAGTGGCACTCAAAAGTTTGTATAAAAAAGGAAGAAAATTAAAGGAATGGCCTTTTTTTTTGCTATCTCTTGACTTTCGACACCACAACAGCAGCGAAATTGTTGCTAAAGTGATCCGAAACTTACCGCGAACGTTCAGCGACGATGGCAAGCGAGTTCCGTCAGCTCGTTTAATAACGCCACGTTACACATGTATTCATCCAGCCCTGAGGCCGTGATAGTCGCGCAGAGGTTCTGAACACCGCGACACCGAAGTCGATGAGCGTTTCGAGACGTGCCATGCTTGGGCGCTGGCATTGCTCGCCTGTTGGCCTGTTTACCAGGGAGTGAACAATAATCTCAGGACGTCCGAAAAGCATTCTAAGCGTGGAAATCTGAGCTCTAATGCGCTCCCCCTTTTAGGGCCTTCTGCAGTCGGTCATAGTTTTAGCCGCACGTCTCCGTGGTGTACTCGCAGGAGGCATAGAAACGTTGGCCATTCTGCGGGATTGCCTGAGAACGTCGGCAGATCCCGCTTTCTCCCTTGCCGGGCGATGTACTGTGTCGGCGAGATATCAAAGGCTGAGAACTCGTTCGCCTAAGATCCATCCGGAAACGATACTCACACGTGATGGCGCGTGAGTCGTTCTCTGGTGATCCGTTGCTTCGAAGGATTGGATCAAGCGGTTCGTTCGTTCGCTTCCCTGGCTTGCTGTACCAACTCCTGGTATCGAAACAGTGTCGCTTCCACTAGCTGAACTGCGGACAGTTGTCGCACTGTGGAACTCGCGGTCGGGTTTGGTACATCGTTTTCGAGGATTCATTCTCAGTCTGGTGTTCACCGATTCACAAGTAGAAAAGTGAGTGAATTTTTCGAAAATCTTGGAGTTCGGCTCCAACTTAAAGTTCGTATTAATAAACGCTACTCTGACGTGTTCTTTTCACTCGCTCTTCCACTAACACTTTATTCCAGTCCATTGATTGGGTTTGGGTCGTTCTTTTAAGCGCGCGCGGTGCGATGGTGGTGTTCAAAAAAAATCCACGTCTTATCGCTTCGGTTTCGCCGTTGAAATTTGTTTAAATCCAATGGCCCCCTCACGATGGCCGTTTTTTTTTCCCGCGTCATCTCTGCGATGTTTCCCTGTCCCTTCGGTAATGGGCACTCTTTTCCTGTCTCCTACCTGTCAGTGCCGTTACGTCGGGTAAACAAACAAACACGCGCCGAATTGTCTGCAACAGGAGTATTAAAAAAAAATTTATTTTGTTAAAGGATGTACTAAAAAAATTTTTTTTAAATCGAGGATGTACTAAAAAAATTTTTTTTAGATCAAGGATGTACTAAAAAAATTTTTTTTAGATCGAGGATGTACTAAAAAAATTTTTTTAGATCGAGGATGTACTAAAAAAAATATTTTCATATCAAGGATGTACTAAAAAATATTTTTTTAAATCGAGGATGTACTAAAAAAATTTTTTTTGATCGAGGATGTACTAAAAATTTTTTTTTCATATCAAGGATGTACTAAAAAAATTTTTTTTAGATCGAGGATGTACTAAAAAAATTTTTTTAGATCGAGGATGTACTAAAAAAATTTTTTTAGATCGAGGATGTACTAACAAAAATTTTTTCATATCAAGGATGTACTAAAAAATTTTTTTTTAGATCGAGGATGTACTAAAACAATTCTTTTAAATCGAGGATGTACTAAAAAAATTTTTTTCATATCAAGGATGTACTAAAAAAATTTTTTTTAGATCGAGGATGTACTAAAAAAATTTTTTTTGATCAAGGATGTACTAAAAAAATTTTTTTCATATCAAGGATGTACTAAAAAAATTTTTTTTAGATCGAGGATGTACTAAAAAAATTTTTTTAGCTCGAGGATGTACTAAAAAAATTTTCTTCATATCAAGGATGTACTAAAAAAAATTTTTTCATATCAAGGATGTACTAAAAAAATTTTTTTTTGATCGAGGATGTACTAAAAAAATTTTTTTTGATCGAGGATGTACTAAAAAAATTTTTTTAGATCGAGGATGTACTAAAAAAAATTTTTTTAGATCGAGGATGTACTTAAAAAATTTTTTTTAGATCAGGGATGTACTAAAAAATTTTTTTTGATCGAGGATGTGCTAAAAAACTTTTTTTTAGATCGAGGATGTACTAAAAAAATTTTTTTAGATCGAGGATGTACTAAAAAAAAATTTTTGTAGATCGAGGATGTACTAAAAAAATTTTTTTTGATCGAGGATGTACTAAAAAAATTTATTTTAGATCGAGGATGTACTAAAAAATTTTTTTTAAATCGAGGATGTACTAAAAAAAATTTTTTCATATCAAGGATGTACTAAAAAAATTTTTTTTAGATCGAGGATGTACTAAAAAAATTTTTTTAGATCGAGGATGTACTAAAAAAATTTTTTTTAAATCGAGGATGTACTAAAAAAATTTTTTTTAGATCGAGGATGTACTAAAAAAATTTTTTTAGATCGAGGATGTACTAAAAAAAATTTTTTCATATCAAGGATGTACTAAAAAAATTTTTTTTAGATCGAGGATGTACTAAAAAAATTTTTTTTGATCTAGGATGTACTAAAAAAATTTTTTTTAGATCGAGGATGTACTAAAAAAATTTTTTTAGATCGAGGATGTACTAAAAAAAATTTTTTCATATCAAGGATGTACTAAAAAATTTTTTTTTAGATCGAGGATGTACTAAAAAAAATTTTTTTGATCGAGGATGTACTAAAAAATTTTTTTTCATATCAAGGATATACTAAACAAATTTTTTTTAGATCGAGGATGTACTAAAAAAATTTTTTTTAGATCGAGGATGTACTAAAAAAATTTTTTTAGATCGAGGATGTACTAAAAAAATTTTTTTTAAATCGAGGATGTACTAAAAAAATTTTTTTTAGGTCGAGGATGTACTAAAAAAATTTATTTTAGATCGAGGATGTACTAAAAAATTTTTTTTAAATCGAGGATGTACTAAAAAAAATTTTTTCATATCAAGGATGTACTAAAAAATTTTTTTTAGATCGAGGATGTACTAAAAAAATTTTTTTAGATCGAGGATGTACTAAAAAAATTTTTTTTAAATCGAGGATGTACTAAAAAAATTTTTTTTAGATCGAGGATGTACTAAAAAAATTTTTTTAGATCGAGGATGTACTAAAAAAAATTTTTTCATATCAAGGATGTACTAAAAAAATTTTTTTTAGATCGAGGATGTACTAAAAAAATTTTTTTTGATCTAGGATGTACTAAAAAAATTTTTTTTAGATCGAGGATGTACTAAAAAAATTTTTTTAGATCGAGGATGTACTAAAAAAAATTTTTTCATATCAAGGATGTACTAAAAAATTTTTTTTTAGATCGAGGATGTACTAAAAAAAATTTTTTTGATCGAGGATGTACTAAAAAATTTTTTTTCATATCAAGGATATACTAAACAAATTTTTTTTAGATCGAGGATGTACTAAAAAAAATTTTTTTGATCGAGGATGTACTAAAAAATTTTTTTTTAGATCTAGGATGTACTAAAAAAATTTTTTTCATATAAAGGATGTACTAAAAACATTTGTTTTATATCGAGGATGTACTAAAAAAATTTTTTTAGATCGAGGATGTACTAAAAAAATTTTTTTTAGATCGAGGATGTACTAAAAAAATTTTTTTTAGATCGAAGATGTACTAAAAAATTTTTTTTAGATCGAGGATGTACTAAAAAAAATTTTTTCATATCAAGGATGTACTAAAAAAATTTTTTTAGATCGAGGATGTACTAAAAAAATTTTTTAGATCGAGGATGTACTAAAAAAATTTTTTTCAGATCGAGGATGTACTAAAAAAATTTTTTTAGATCGAGGATGTACTAAAAAAATTTTTTTTAGATCGAGGATGTACTAAAAAAATTTTTTTAGTTCGACGATGTACTAACAAATTTTTTTCAGATCGAGGATGTACTAAAAAAATTTTTTTAGATCGAGGATGTACTAAAAAAATTTTTTTTTGATCAAGAACGATCCCTAAAAATTTTTTTTGTTCACGTTACGTTACGTTATCAGGCGCTAACGACCGCTTGGCGGTTTTGGCCTGCTCCAGGAGAAACCGGAACCGCTCGCGGTCGAGCGCCGTCGTCTGCCAATCGTTGATCCGCGGGCCTTTTAGGCGGACGCCACGTCATCCACGCCATCACTCCATCTCAGTTTGGGCCTACCACGCCTCCTCTGTCCATGTGGGCAGCCTAAAAACAACAATAACAAATAGGAATAAGAAAATTCATGTACCTAAACAATTTTACCTATCCCTAAACTCCCAACTCTTCATCATACCAAACGGCAACAAGTATATCTATGATTTAAAAGAATTGCAAGAAGATAACGGCGAATGTGTCCCAGCCCTTCTACGAGGACAGCAAGCAGCATGTGATTTTGTAGCGAACCCAACAAAATTCGAAATTATCCATCTAGACATGATGCACATTCCTATCAACTCAGCCGTTGAATTTACAATAAAAACCACGTGCGGTCTAAAGAAGAGAAATCTGACAGGCTCGTTTCTCCTGTCATACAAATGTTGTAAAATATTCCTGAATGAGGAAGAGATTTCAAATAACAAAACAGAACTACATGGATCACCGCTGAATCTCCCTATCTATGGCTTAAACGTTACATCAGTAAACAACGTGCTAAACCCCAATCTCGAACATCTTTATTCAATACATGTGGAACTTAGGAAAAAGATGCATCAAATTCGATTAGAATCGAAGAGCTTCACTTGGAACGGTTGGTCTATAACCAGTTTAGCAAGTACACCGATAATGCTATTGATTGTTATTTGTGTATACCTTATCATCAGCAAGCAAAAAAGAACAGTCATAAACATCCGAGGACAGCCTACTTCTAAAACTACATCAGATCAACCCCAACAAGAAATCCAGACCGATACCATTAAACCGCCGGCGATGATGGCAGTTTTTCGGACGGAGCCTTAAAATTTAAGGAGGGGCGAGTTAGCATCGTATCGTCACGTACCCTCTATTTTTTTTACAATATCTACAATAATGGAAAGGCCTGAGACGAATAAGCAACCGCTTACAATGCTCAGCGACATCATTAAAAACTAATCACCTGTACCCTGGCACCCGAATGAACATATGCATCCGCCAAAACCCGTACTGGAATTTCCCCCTGGAATCCGAATAAAACATGTGCACCCGCCAAAACTTCAGACCACCATAAATCAAGCAACAAAACAACGTGTCAGCCTCAGCCATCCATCGCATTTTAGCATAGAAAAAGACAAAAAAAGGTAAAAATAAAGACATTCCTCAGATTTAGCTCAAAATTCTACAACGCGTTACTCTGTCCGAGGAATCCGAAACCTTTCAAAAAACCCTTACACCAAGTGGAAGTGTTAACTCGCGTTCAGTAGCTTGTGGTGTGCTGAACCACGTGTCGTGAACTTCCGGAAGGGGCTTAGAAGGAGTCCGTTTGCCGGCCAATGGGTGAACTTTTGAACGACACCAAGCGTTCGTTACGACCCGGAAAGGACGGACGAGCTGTTCGCCGGTGAGGGTCATCGGATTTACAAACTGCGCAAACTGACAGATGGTCGCTGGTGCGTAAATTTCTCACGGCCCACACTTCCAAGGACGTTAGGCTACGGAAAGGCAGTTGAACAGAGGATCACGCACTCTCGCATCGACGGATGATTCGAGTTCGATGCTCAGCAGGCCGGTTAAGGAGTAGTAGTGAGGTCGACACCGGTGAGGACTCAAGTAACCTTTTTTTTGGCTTTAACGTTAGCGATGTTTGCGATTCGAGCGCTTGTTTAACTCTTCCGATGATACATGGAGATTTTTCCTACACGTCCTTTGTCACTACAATCACACGGGGGTTTTGTATTTCTTCGACTGAGAGAGAGAAAAATGCTCCATTCGACGAGCATTTTACATGAGCGTAGCAGCACGCCGAGAGAAAAAGCCCACCCGAGAGAATTCGGTCGTCCGCAGCAGTGCCTTTGTTGGGGTAGGTTTTCTTCCCGCGCAGGCCACTTTACCTGCGTTTGACTTGCCCTTACATTTTTCGCCCATGTTGAAGGTACCTGCACAATTTCTACCTATATTCTGTTTGTGAGCTAATGTTCTATGATCAGCGATCGCATGTGGACGCATGATTACGATACGAGGTGTGATATTTTACCAAAGGCCATAGAACAAAACACGCATGAAATGCAGCCGCCTACCATTTTCTTAGCTTTGTGAAATCATAGAAATCCTCAATGTTTTCACCTTTGGAGTGTGTATTAATCAATCGATAATAAACAAAAAAAAAACATTCTTGTTTACCATCGCTGATATCTGATGTTTTGCCGATTTCAACGATTTTCTCTCGTTTTGTTAAACCTGTCTGATAAAATTCAACCTCTGCGAATGTATTGCTTTCATAAAGATTTGTACAGCTATCGATTGCAAGAAAATATATTTTGACACATGGTCAGCGCCCTAATTTAATAGGCAATGTTATAAGCTTTGAAGATTGCTATGGCATTCGACACTAAATGTAATTTAAGATTAATTATAAGATTTATTTTCTTGTTAAGACTTACCATGGATAAAAAAAACCAATAAAACCTGTAAAAAATTTGAATTTCTAAACCTGATACCTAGGTATAAATGTGTGTGGAAATGTGAAATATTTATTTCCCAAATCATATCTAAACGCTAATGAACGATCGGATCTGATGAACGGTTTTTTTTTCTGATGTACCTTTTTTTTTTTTTGACCGCTTTTAAATAACAACGGCTGTATTGTGTTTCATAAATGGCATTTTCGCTTTTATGACTCGCTTCGCTCAACTCGGTCTCTTTTGCTCGTATATTTTTTAGGCACCCCGAATGAGAACGGAATCCTGTTTATGCGGTTTTTCCTGATTTTTTTACCAAAAGATACATATATGTTCGGGTTAAGGGGGTAAACTATTTCAAACCCCTCTATGCGCATGTAACAAAAGCATTTTTGTATACGGGAAGTTTAAGTTCAAGCACTATAAATGAGGTATAATAAAGCGATGATAAAGTACATCACAGAAGGTACATTACTTTTTTTTTCTCTATCTTTGTAAAGATCCTCATATAATGTTTGCAAAACACTGTCGATAAATGTAACAAGATATGCATCAAAAAAACATTAATGAACTTTTTTATTAAAGCCTGGCCATGCCAACAAACTATAACTTAAAATGAATAACATCATTAACATATTAAGCATAACACACCTGCGTTTTTAACAACATTTTAAGGGAACTAAGCAAGAAGCTGCGAAAAAAATATCATAAAACTATTTACTTCTAAACTATTCAAACTACTATTTGCCGACGATGACAAACGTCTTTTACGTGCATCCTTTAACTGAACTCTTATAGCTGCATATCTCAATTTTCCTTCTAAAAAATTGATCAACAATGTTTCTGCTTCCCGTTTCAAAAGTATTAGAACCGATCGTAGCAAATAATGTAAGAATATTGTCGAATGAACTTAAGCCTATTTTTATGCTAACACCACGTTGAAGCCACGAGCACATTGTGCTAGGAAAAAATGCGATCAAAAATAATATCCACAGGTAGTGTGCGCTTTCTTTTGCACATCATTTGTGGACATTTTACTCTCCAAAAAAATCAAATGCGTTTTGAAAAAAACAAACTTCATTCGCAAGATTTAATTCGAATGCATTTAGCTCATCAGCTGTTGTTAATTTGTTAGGTAAAAGAAAAGGATGTGTTAGAACTAATTTTTCTTATTGCTACGGTTAAAACTATCTCTTAAAAGAGCAAGGCACTGACTTCAAGCACTGACAAATCAGCGAAGGCAAATTTTTTGTTTGTTCGGCTCTCAACTGTTCTGCAACACAGCAGTGTTGCGCTGCATTACGTTTGTGTGTTTTCGGCTATTATTATGTATTAACGCCTCTCGAAACTGTTGCTCGGTTGTTGCTCGGTATGCCAGGTCGTTGTGGATGAACCGGCCGGCCTTTTTGGGGGGGGGGGGGCATTCGTCTTGAAAGAGGCTGTCGTTGAAAGGTTAAAGTTCCCGCGCGATCTCCAGAGGTACCGCCGACGCGAATTCGTTCTGTTTGTCCACCCAAATAAAAAAACAAAAGCGAGAGCGTACGTCAGTCAACTAAGCAGGCCGGATAGATCAACGTGTCAAACGTGCAACACTCGGTTCAACTCGCCACGGAAATTGTTGGCTGGCTGGCTGGCTGGCAGAGGTGATTGGAATTAAAACTTAACTCTTAATAAAACATTTCAGAATGTCCCTTCTCTCGCGCTCTTCTCTCGAAGGTGTTGGAGATGCTTCTAAATCGGCAATCCAAATCCACCAAAGCGCTATATCCACCAAACACCAATAATGATGAAAAATCGAACGGAAAACAAAAAAAAACATGTCAAAATATGTAGTGTAACGAAGAGAAAGAAAAGAACTTCAGCCGTCACGCATGTGTAAAGCGGCCAGCGCGAAATAAGCGATAATGGGGAAAAAATGAGAAAAAACGAAGGTCAGTGCCACATGGCGCGTGTGCGTATGTGTCATGGCGCGTGTTTACGCAGGTCTGATCGTCTCGACAGCGCCGGCCTGCGACTCACGGAGAGGCAGTCAGTCGAACAGATTCGGATCTACGTAGGGGGGACGTACGAATATAGCCGTCACGAGCCGCTCGAAAATGTCACTTTTTTCCATACAAATCGACAGCTCGAGCGCTACTTGGGCTGTTCCTGCGCGAACACAACCGCGTTGCTTTTTTTTAGTTTGAGGATGTACTAAAAAAATTTTTTTAGATCGAGGATGTACTAAAAAAATTTTTTTTAGATCGAGGATGTACTAAAAAAATTTTTTTTGATCGAGGATGAACTAAAAAAATTTTTTTAGATCGAGGATGTACTAAAAAAAATTTTTTTTTGATCGAGGATGTACTAAAAAAATTTTTTTAGAACGAGGATGTACTAAAAAAATTTTTTTAGATCGAGGATGTACTAAAAAAATTTTTTTTAGATCGAGGATGTACTAAAAAAATTGTTTTCATATCAAGGATGTACTAAAAAAAATTTTTTTAGATCGAGGATGTACAAAAAAAATTGTTTTTGATCGAGGATGCACTAAAAAAATTTTTTCATATCAAGGATGTACTAAACAATTTTTTTAGATCGAGGATGTACTAAAAAAATTTTTTTTATATCGAGGATGTACTAATAAAATTTTTTTAGATCGAGGATGTACTAAAAAAATATGCAAATTTTACAAATTTGGACGGAGAATGAGTCCCCTTTGTTGTGTTTAGTTTTACTACCCTTGTGAGAAGGATCTGCTCCCGGTTTGAATCTCGACGATACGTGCGAGGGGCCATTGGTGTGGTTGGTAAAGATTCATCGAGAAGGATTACCAATCTACCATACTCTACCTGGCGTCGTTGGCTGGCTGGTAACGCATGGTGTCTCTCTCTGCATTTCCTGCAAGTATTCCGTCGCCCAGAATGGCTCCAGAAGCTCCGTAGCCCAGCACAGTCCGGAACAGGAACTGAGGTGCATTGAGGAACCGAATGAGAAAGTGGGCTGGCGTAAGAGCGACCAAATCGTTTTGGGTCGTCCGACATGGGCAACGGCGGACGTGAATTCATGGCAGCCTCCACTTGATGAAGGATGACAGTCTCGAGCTGCTCGAGATGGCGGTAAAGATGCCTCCCACAATCCGCCGAAGGTTTTAAGGGAGCCTTAGGAGAAGCGAAATGCCAGGTGAAGCCTTTGCCCGAGCACAGTCTGTGCCAATGGCTTTCTTTTGTTGTTCATCGTTGCAATGCCGCTAGAAATCCGGCTGTCGTGAGATCGCCAACGAGTTCCAGATGAACTGGCTGTCGTTGCAAAACACACACACAAAAATGCACCAGTAACTTTTGGACCAGCGTAGTCCACTTACGAGTTACGGAAAACGGTCGACTGGGGGTGATGCTGGCCGATTTGCTGATGTTCAACGTTCGGTTCTTGGCGTAAGCAATTTCGAACGACTTTTTTTTGTTGTTGTACTTGATGTCGCCCATCAACTGGCCAATACCTTTTTCCCCGTTATCTGAGAGAGCAGTTCTCGTCCACCTCTGAGTCCATGCATGAGTTTCTCGTGGTGAGTGAATCTGTTGATTTTTCTGGGAAGCCCGATGGGATGTTGGGAGGACCTTCAATCGCGCCCCCCTACTCGCGACTGTCGAGGAACGGTCTTTCAGTCTTTCGGTGACGGAGATTGTTTTTATCAAAGCCTCGCCCTTCGTCAATTGTCGTAGCTCAGTTTTAGCACAGTTTTAGCAGCTTCCATGCGATCCGGGGAATTGATGACTAAACGCGTAGTCATGTGGTAATGGTGTGCGTTGAGTTCTGACCTTATCGTTGGAGTTTGCGCGTGAAGCGAATGTAGGTGCTGGTGTCTTCAGAAATCTCGGTTACCCACGAATGTTTGAGCAGGTGTTTGGTGCCGCGCAAATCCACCTTAAAGGTGATGGTAGAATCAGACCAAAAGAATCGACCATCCGCCAAACACTGTGACACGTCGACAAGTGGTGTGCGACTCGCGCTTTGAACGAGAGAGAGAGAGAGAGTAGAGTAATGTGAACTTCTACCTTTGTTGACTTTCGCATCGATCGCATAAATACAGGCTCCGTAAGCTGCTTCTGACGCATCACCAAAAAGGTATGTAACTGCACTCTGTCAGTGTCAACGATTAACGATTGCATAGCGAGTAATGCTGACCGGACTCGGTAGGTGCCCTGCAACGATTGTGGCAGGGTTGACCCTTGGCACTGATCCAACGGTTCGTTGCAGAAAGGACCACCCCATCCGAGGGCACACCGACAGTGTGGTTTAGCCGTTGACCAGCAAGACACTGGAGCCAGTGGTTGACATTCGCACGAAAACTCACCCTCACCGTCAACGCAACGATGTTAACGACGTTCACACACGGGGTTTTGAGGTGCATTCGTTAACATCTGGGTGGAGGAAAATTGGTTGAGAAATTAAACACAAGCGCACGGGAAGGATGCTGAGTCAACGATCAACTTACGGATGCTTACCGTGTGTTGACCGAAGGGACCCGCGAAACCTGACTCGGACAAACGCAACCCATTACCCATAGGGCCCATTAGTTCGCATTTGCCACGGCCTACACTACAACGGTGCTGTTGGAACTGTCTGGCGATCTGCTTCCGGGAACCGGAACCATCGTTTCATTGCTGCCCGGTGGCATTATGCAGCCTGCTTCTGAACGGAGCCAAGGTGGTACGGAAAACGTTAATTACAATCGGGTACTCGTTTCGCCAAATCCAAGCAAACATTGCACCAGAAAAGTTGTCAATGGAGGACAAAACTGGCTCCATTAATGGCACCGTGGGCTAATAGTTCATATCGAGAAGCTGGCGCGCGGGAATAAAAACCCCATTACACTGCAAAAACCAAACCCACGAAAGGTGACCGAGTTGATGTCGGCATTTAATAGTGGGAGGTCGGAACGAATGGTATCCTTGGGAGCCACAGTACGATGCAGTGCTTCCAAGTGCTGGCGATCGGATGCAGCAGCCATTTGTCACTCGCTTAATCAGCGAGTTCCTGCGCGATAGCGGATGGCATTCGCTCGGGTTTTGTCCAGGCATCCGTAGCCCGCGGCTCGTGTTAATGCCGGTCAGCGGTCGAATCTCTAGCATTTGTTTTCGTTCGCTTACATCGGTATTTTTATCGTTTGCCGTTGTCGTCATGTCGCTTCGCTTGTTTGTTTACCCATTTAATGTGCGTATTTGTGCTTTACTCACGCAGAGCTAATGCTGCCCCCCCCCTTTTGCGCATCTCAGCGCTTCTCGGGTTTTCCTTCTGTCTGAACCCCCACGCCTTTCAGTGGGGTTTTTTTCCCACACCCTTCGCTGTACGCAGCCACGAGTGGGAAATTAACATTCATTTGCTTAGCTGAGGTTACATTGTCTCCCCAAAACGAGCCGCAAACATCGTTAAATGGGAGAGAGAGAGAGAGAGAGAGAGAGAGACAAAAAACAGGTGCTTGATTTTTCAATTTACATTACTAAATGTTACCGAGTTACCCGCCCGTTTTGGGAAAAGGGTTCCGGCCGGAGCCTCACTGTCTCCAGTTCCAGACCGGGTTTTATTTGGGGCAGCGATTTGGGAGCGAGTTTCGGTGGTTTTGCCCGCGAGTGCTCCGTAGAAAAAAACCTCCCAAAACGCGTCCGGGCCCAGTCGAGGCGCAGTAGAAAGCTTGTCGCTTGGTGGCCAGGTTTTTCGGTGGCGGTTTAAATGCAATAAAGCTAACCGAGTGCGGGAGAAAAGCGTACAATTACGGGCCGCAGGGACTAGAAAGCCGACGCAACATTGTGGCTTTAGCCCGATGCTTCCGGAACCATCGCGCATCGGCGCTGCTTTTTTTAGATCGAGGATGTACTAAAAAAATTTTTTTTGATCTAGGATGTACAAAAAAAATTTTTTTTAGATCGAGGATGTACTAAAAAAATTTTTTTGATCGAGGATGTACTAAAAAAATTTTTTTCATATCACGGATGTACTAAAAAAATTTTTTAAGATCGAGGATGTACTAAAAAAATTTTTTTAGATCGAGGATGTACTAAAAAAACTTTTTTTTAGATCGAGGATGTACTAAAAAAAATTTTTTCATATCAAGGATGTACTAAAAAATTTTTTTTTTAGATCGAGGATGTACTAAAAAATTTTTTTTTGATCGAGGATGTACTAAAAAAAATTTTTTTGATCGAGGATGTACTAAAAAAATTTTTTTCATATCAAGGATGTACTAAAAAATTTTTTTTAGATCGAGGATGTACTAAAAAAATTGTTTTTGATCGAGGATGTACTAAAAAAATTTTTTTAGATCGAGGATGTAGTAAAAAAATGTTTTTTGATCGAGTATGTACTAAAAAAATTATTTTAGATCGAGGATGTACTAAAAAAAATTTTTTCATATCAAGGATGTACTAAAAAATTTTTTTTTTAGATCGAGGATGTATTAAAAAATTTTTTTTTGATCGAGGATGTGCTAAAAAAATTTTTTTTAGATCGAGGATGTACTAAAAAAATTTTTTTAGATCGAGGATGTATTAAAAAATTTTTTTTTGATCGAGGATGTGCTAAATAAATTTTTTTTAGATCGAGGAAGTACTAAAAAAATTTTTTTTGATCGAAGATGTACTAAAAAAATTTTTTTAGATCGAGGATGTACTAAAAAAAATTTTTTCATATCAAGGATGTACTAAAAAATTTTTTTTAGATCGAGGATGTACTAAAAAAATTGTTTTTGATCTAGGATGTACTAATAAAATTTTTTTTAGATCGAGGATGTACTAAAAAAATTTTTTTTGATCGAGGATGTACTAAAAAATTTTTTTTAGATCGGGGATGTACTAAAAAAATTTTTTTAGATCGAGGATGTACTAAAAAAATTTTTTTAGATCGAGGATGGACTAAAAAAATTTTTTTAGATCGAGGATGTACTAAAAAAATTTTTTTAGATCGAGGATGTACTAAAAAAAATTTTTTCATATCAAGGATGTACTAAAAAAATTTTTTTAGATCGAGGATGTACTAAAACAATTTTTTTTAGATCGAGGATGTACTAAAAAACTTTCTTTCATATCAAGGATGTACTAAAAAAATTTTTTTTTAGATCGAGGATGTACTAAAAAATTTTTTTTTGATCGAGGATGTACTAAAAAAAATTTTTTTAGATCGAGGATGTACTAAAAAAATTTTTTTAGACCGAGGATGTACTAAAAAAATTTTTTTAGATCGAGGATGTACTAAAAAAAATTTTTTTAGATCGAGGATGTACTAAAAAAATTTTTTTAGATCGAGGATGTACTAAAAAAATTTTTTTAGATCGAGGATGTACTAAAAAAATTTTTTTAGATCGAGGATGTACTAAAAAAATTTTTTTTAGATCGAGGATGTACTAAAAAAATTTTTTTAGATCGAGGATGTACTAAAAAAATTTTTTAGATCAAGGATGTACTAAAAAAATTTTTTTAAATCGAGGATGTACTAAAAAAATTTTTTTTGATCGAGGATGTACTAAAAACATGTTTTTAGATCGAGAATGTACTAAAAAGATTTTTTTTAGATCGAGGATGTACTAAAAAAATTTTTTTTGATCGAGGATGTACTAAAAAAAATTGTTTTAGATCGAGGATGTACTAAAAAATTTTTTTTTGATCGAGGATGTACTAAAAAAAATTGTTTTAGATCGAGGATGTACTAAAAAGATTTTTTTAGATCGAGGATGTACTAAAAAAATTTTTTTAGTACATCCTCGATCTAAAAAAATTTTTTTAGTACATCCTCGATCAAAAAAAAATTTTTTTAGTACATCCTCGATCTAAAAAAATTTTTTTAGTACATCCTCGATTTAAAAAAAATTTTTTAGTACATCCTCGATCTAAAAAAAATTTTTTTAGTACATCCTCGATCTAAAAAATTTTTTTAGTACATCCTCGATTAAAAAAAATTTTTTTAGTACATCCTCGATCTAAAAAAATTTTTTTAGTACATCCTCGATCTAAAAAAATTTTTTTAGTACATCCTCGATTTAAAAAAAAATTTTCTAGTACATCCTCGATCTAAAAAAATTTTTTTAGTACATCCTCGATTAAAAAAAAATTTTTTTAGTACATCCTCGATCTAAAAAAATTTTTTTAGTACATCCTCGATTTAAAAAAAATTTTTTTAGTACATCCTCGATCTAAAAAATTTTTTTAGTACATCCTCGATCTAAAAAAATTTTTTTTAGTACATCCTTGATATGAAAAAAATTTTTTTAGTACATCCTCGATCTAAAAAAATTTTTTAGTACATCCTCGATCAAAAAAAAATTATTTTAGTACATCCTCGATTTAAAAAAAAATTTTCTAGTACATCCTCGATCTAAAAAAATTTTTTTAGTACATCCTCGATCTAAAAAAAATTTTTTAGTACATCCTCGATCAAAAAAAAATTTTTTAGTACATCCTCGATCTAAAAAAATTTTTTTAGTACATCCTCGATTTAAAAAAAATTTTTTAGTACATCCCCGATCTAAAAAAATTTTTTTAGTACATCCTCGATCTAAAAAAAATTTTTTTAGTACATCCTCGATCTAAAAAAAATATTTTTTGTACATCCTCGATCTAAAAAAGTTTTTTTATTACATCCTCGATCTAAAAAAAATTTTTTTAGTACATCCTCGATCTAAAAAAATTTTTTAGTACATCCTCGATCTAAAAAAAATTTTTTTAGTACATCCTCGATTTAAAAAAATTTTTTCTAGTTTATCCTCGATCTAAAAAAATTTTTTTAGTACATCCTCGATCTAAAAAAATTTTTTTAGTTTATCCTCGATCAAAAAAAAATTTTTTTAGCACATCCTCGATCTAAAAAAATTTTTTTAGTGCATCCTCGATTTAAAAAAAATTTTTTAGTACATCCTCGATCTAAAAAAAATTTTTTTAGTACATCCTCGATCTAAAAAAATTTTTTTAGTACATCCTCGATTAAAAAAAAATTTTTTTAGTACATCCTCGATGTAAAAAAATTTTTTTAGTACATCCTCGATCTAAAAAAATTTTTTTAGTACATCCTCGATCTAAAAAAAATTTTTTTAGTACATCCTCGATTTAAAAAAAATTTTTTTAGTACATCCTCGATGTAAAAAAATTTTTTTAGTACATCCTCGATCTAAAAAAATTTTTTTAGTACATCCTCGATCTAAAAAAAATTTTTTTAGTACATCCTTGATATGAAAAAAATTTTTTTAGTACATCCTCGATCTAAAAAAATTTTTTTAGTACATCCTCGATCTAAAAAAAATTTTTTTAGTACATCCTCGATCTAAAAAAAATTTTTTTAGTACATCCTCGATCTAAAAAAATTTTTTTAGTACATCCTCGATCTAAAAAAAATTTTTTTAGTACATCCTCGATCTAAAACAATTTTTTTAGTACATCCTCGATTTAAAAAAAATTTTTTTAGTACATCCTCGATCTAAAAAAATTTTTTTAGTACATCCTCGATTTATAAAAAATTTTTTTAGTACATCCTCGATCTAAAAAAATTTTTTTAGTACATCCTCGATCTAAAAAAAATTTTTTTAGTACATCCTCGATCTAAAAAAATTTTTTTAGTACATCCTCGATCTAAAAAAATTTTTTAGTACATCCTTGATATGAAAAAAATTTTTTTAGTACATCCTCGATCTAACAAAATTTTTTAGTACATCCTCGATCAAAAAAAAATTTTTTTAGTACATCCTCGATTTAAAAAAAAATTTTCTAGTACATCCTCGATCTAAAAAAATTTTTTTAGTACATCCTCGATCTAAAAAAATTTTTTTAGTACATCCTCGATCAAAAAAAAATTTTTTAGTACATCCTCGATCTAAAAAAATTTTTTTAGTACATCCTCGATTTAAAAAATATTTTTTAGTACATCCTCGATCTAAAAAAATTTTTTTAGTACATCCTCGATCTAAAAAAAATTTTTTTAGTACATCCTTGATCTAAAAAAATTTTTTTAGTACATCCTCGATCTAAAAAATTTTTTTAGTACATCCTCGA
Organism: Anopheles nili; assembly: GCF_943737925.1. NCBI lineage: Eukaryota > Metazoa > Arthropoda > Insecta > Diptera > Culicidae > Anopheles > Anopheles nili. Next base: position 29,211 of record NW_026525577.1, on the reverse strand, counting down.
TCTAAAAAAAATTTTTTTAGTACATCCTCGATCTAAAAAAAATATGTTTAGTACATCCTCGATCTAAAAAAATTTTTTTAGTACATCCTCGATTTAAAAAAAATTTTTTAGTACATCCTCGATCTAAAAAAATTTTTTTAGTACATCCTCGATCTAAAAAAGTTTTTTTATTACATCCTCGATCTAAAAAAAATTTTTTTAGTACATCCTCGATCTAAAAAAATTTTTTAGTACATCCTCGATCTAAAAAAAATTTTTTAGTACATCCTCGATTTAAAAAAAAATTTTCTAGTACATCCTCGATCTAAAAAAATTTTTTTAGTACATCCTCGATCTAAAAAAATTTTTTTAGTACATCCTCGATCAAAAAAAAATTTTTTTAGTACATCCTCGATCTAAAAAAATTTTTTTAGTACATCCTCGATCTAAAAAAATTTTTTAGTACATCCTTGATATGAAAAAAATTTTTTTAGTACATCCTCGATCTAACAAAATTTTTTAGTACATCCTCGATCAAAAAAAAATTTTTTTAGTACATCCTCGATTTAAAAAAAATTTTTCTAGTACATCCTCGATCTAAAAAAATTTTTTTAGTACATCCTCGATCTAAAAAAATTTTTTTAGTACATCCTCGATCAAAAAAAAATTTTTTAGTACATCCTCGATCAAAAAAAAATTTTTTAGTACATCCTCGATCTAAAAAAAATTTTTTTAGTACATCCTCGATTTAAAAAAAAATTTTCTAGTACATCCTCGATCTAAAAAAATTTTTTTAGTACATCCTCGATCTAAAAAAATTTTTTTAGTACATCCTCGATCAATAAAAAAATTTTTTAGTACATCCTCGATCTAAAAAAATTTTTTTAGTACATCCTCGATTTAAAAAAAAATTTTTAGTACATCCTCGATCTAAAAAAAATTTTTTTAGTACATCCTCGATCTAAAAAAATTTTTTTAGTACATCCTCGATTTAAAAAAAATTTCTTTAGTACATCCTCGATCTAAAAAAAATTTTTTTAGTACATCCTCGATCTAAAAAAAATTTTTTTAGTACATCCTCGATTTAAAAAAAAATTTTCTAGTACATCCTCGATCTAAAAAAATTTTTTTAGTACATCCTCGATCTAAAAAAATTTTTTTAGTACATCCTCGATCTAAAAAAAATTTTTTTAGTACATCCTTGATATGAAAAAAATTTTTTTAGTACATCCTCGATCTAAAAAAATTTTTTTAGTACATCCTCGATCTAAAAAAAATTTTTTTAGTACATCCTCGATCTAAAAAAAATTTTTTTAGTACATCCTCGATCTAAAAAAATTTTTTTAGTACATCCTCGATCTAAAAAAAATTTTTTTAGTACATCCTCGATCTAAAACAATTTTTTTAGTACATCCTCGATTTAAAAAAAATTTTTTTAGTACATCCTCGATCTAAAAAAATTTTTTTAGTACATCCTCGATTTAAAAAAAATTTTTTTAGTACATCCTCGATCTAAAAAAATTTTTTTAGTACATCCTCGATCTAAAAAAAATTTTTTTAGTACATCCTCGATCTAAAAAAATTTTTTTAGTACATCCTCGATCTAAAAAAATTTTTTAGTACATCCTCGATCTAAAAAAAATTTTTTTAGTACATCCTCGATTTAAAAAAAAATTTTCTAGTACATCCTCGATCTAAAAAAATTTTTTTAGTACATCCTCGATCTAAAAAAAATTTTTTAGTACATCCTCGATCAAAAAAAAATTTTTTTAGTACATCCTCGATCTAAAAAATTTTTTTTAGTACATCCTCGATCTAAAAAAAATTTTTTTAGTACTTCCTCGATTTAAAAAAAAATTTTCAAGTACATCCTCGATCTAAAAAAAATTTTTTTAGTACATCCTCGATCTAAAAAAAATTTTTTAGTACATCCTCGATCTAAAAAAAATTTTTTTAGTACATCCTCGATTTAAAAAAAATTTTTCTAGTACATCCTCGATCTAAAAAAATTTTTTTAGTACATCCTCGATCTAAAAAAAATTTTTTTAGTACATCCTCGATCTAAAAAAAATTTTTTAGTACATCCTCGATCTAAAAAAAAATTTTTTTAGTACATCCTCGATTTAAAAAAAATTTTTCTAGTACATCCTCGATCTAAAAAAATTTTTTTAGTACATCCTCGATCTAAAAAAATTTTTTTAGTACATCCTCGATCTAAAAAAATTTTTTTAGTACATCCTCGATCTAAAAAAAATTTTTTTAGTACATCCTCGATCTAAAAAAATTTTTTTAGTACATCCTCGATTTAAAAAAAATTTTTTAGTACATCCTCGATCTAAAAAAAATTTTTTTAGTACATCCTCGATCTAAAAAAATTTTTTTAGTACATCCTCGATTTGAAAAAAATTTTTTTAGTACATCCTCGATCTAAAAAAATTTTTTTAGTACATCCTTGATCTAAAAAAATTTTTTTAGTACATCCTCGATCTAAAAAAAATTTTTTTAGTACATCCTCGATTTAAAAAAAATTTTTCTAGTACATCCTTGATCTAAAAAAATTTTTTTAGTACATCCTCGACCTAAAAAATTTTTTTAGTACATCCTCGATCTAAAAAAAATTTTTTTAGTACATCCTTGATATGAAAAAAATTTTTTTAGTACATCCTCGATCTAAAAAAATTTTTTTAGTACATCCTCGATCTAAAAAAAATTTGTTTAGTACATCCTCGATCTAAAAAAAATTTTTTTAGTACATCCTCGATTTAAAAAAAAATTTTTTAGTACATCCTCGATCTAAAAAAATTTTTTTAGTACATCCTCGATTTAAAAAAAATTTTTTTAGTACATCCTCGATCTAAAAAAATTTTTTTAGTACATCCTCGATCTAAAAAAATTTTTTTAGTACATCCTCGATCTAAAAAAATTTTTTTAGTGCATCCTCGATCTTAAAAAATTTTTTAGTACATCCTTGATATGAAAAAAATTTTTTTAGTACATCCTCGATCTAAAAAAATTTTTTAGTACATCCTCGATCAAAAAAAAATTTTTTTAGTACATCCTCGATTTAAAAAAAATTTTTCTAGTACATCCTCGATCTAAAAAAATTTTTTTAGTACATCCTCGATCTAAAAAAATTTTTTTAGTACATCCTCGATCAAAAAAAAATTTTTTAGTACATCCTCGATCTAAAAAAATTTTTTTAGTACATCCTCGATCTAAAAAAAATTTTTTTAGTACATCCTCGATTTAAAAAAAAATTTTTTAGTACATCCTCGATCTAAAAAAAATTTTTTTAGTACATCCTCGATCTTAAACAATTTTTTTAGTACATCCTCGATTTAAAAAAAATTTTTTTAGTACATCTTTGATATGAAAAAAATTTTTTTAGTACATCCTCGATCTAAAAAAAATTTTTTTAGTACATCCTCGATTTAAAAAAAATTTTTTAGTACATCCTCGATCTAAAAAAAATTTTTTTAGTACATCCTCGATCTAAAAAAATTTTTTTAGTACATCCTCGATTTAAAAAAAATTTTTTTAGTACATCCTCGATCTAAAAAAATTTTTTTAGTACATCCTCGATCTAAAAAAAATTTTTTTAGTACATCCTTGATATGAAAAAATTTTTTTTAGTACATCCTCGATTTAAAAAAAATTTTTTAGTACATCCTCGATCTAAAAAAAATTTTTTTAGTACATCCTCGATCTAAAAAAATTTTTTTAGTACATCCTCGACCTAAAAAAAATTTTTTTAGTACATCCTCGATCTAAAAAAATTTTTTTAGTACATCCTCGACCTAAAAAAAATTTTTTTAGTACATCCTCGATCTAAAAAAATTTTTTTAGTACATCCTCGATTTAAAAAAAATTTTTTTAGTACATCCTCGATCTAAAAAAATTTTTTTAGTACATCCTCGATCTAAAAAAAATTTTTTTAGTACATCCTTGATATGAAAAATTTTTTTTAGTACATCCTCGATTTAAAAAAAATTTTTTAGTACATCCTCGATCTAAAAAAAATTTTTTTAGTACATCCTCGATCTAAAAAAATTTTTTTAGTACATCCTCGATCAAAAAAAAATTTTTTAGTACATCCTCGATCTAAAAAAATTTTTTTAGTACATCCTCGATCTAAAAAAAATTTTTTTAGTACATCCTCGATTTAAAAAAAAATTTTTTAGTACATCCTCGATCTAAAAAAAATTTTTTTAGTACATCCTCGATCTAAAACAATTTTTTTAGTACATCCTCGATTTAAAAAAAATTTTTTTAGTACATCCTCGATTTAAAAAAATTTTTTTAGTACATCCTCGATCTAAAAAAAATTTTTTTAGTACATCCTCGATCTAAAAAAATTTTTTTAGAACATCCTCGATCTAAAAAAATTTTTTTAGTACATCCTCGATCTAAAACAATTTTTTTAGTACATCCTCGATTTAAAAAAATTTTTTTAGTACATCCTCGATCTAAAAAAAATTTTTTTAGTACATCCTCGATCTAAAAAAAATTTTTTTAGTACATCCTCGATCTAAAACAATTTTTTTAGTACATCCTCGATTTAAAAAAATTTTTTTAGTACATCCTCGATCTAAAAAAAAATTTTTTAGTACATCCTCGATCTAAAAAAATTTTTTTGTACATCCTCGATCTAAAAAAATTTTTTTAGTACAACCTCGATCAAAAAAAATTTTTTTTAGTACATCCTCGATCAAAAAAAATTTTTTTAGTACATCCTTGATATGAAAAAAATTTTTTTAGTACATCCTCGATCTAAAAAATTTTTTTTTTGTACATCGTCGATCAAAAAAAATTTTTTTTAGTACATCCTCGATCTAAAAAAAATTTTTTTAGTACATCTTCGATCTAAAAAAATTTTTTTAGTACATCCCCGATCAAAAAAAATTTTTTTAGTACATCCTCGATCAAAAAAAATTTTTTTAGTACATCCTCGATCTAAAAAAATTTTTTTAGTACATCCTCGATCAAAAAAAATTTTTTTAGTACATCCTCGATCTAAAAAAAATTTTTTTAGTACATCCTCGATCTAAAAAAATTTTTTTAGTACATCCTCGATCTAAAAAAAATTTTTTTAGTACATCCTCGATCTAAAAAAAATTTTTTTAGTACATCCTCGATCTAAAAAAAATTTTTTTAGTACATCCTCGACCTAAAAAAATTTTTTTAGTACATCCTCGATCTAAAAAAATTTTTTTAGTACATCCTCGATCTAAAAAAATTTTTTTAGTACATCCTCGATTTAAAAAAAATTTTTTTAGTACATCCTCGATTTAAAAAAATTTTTTTAGTACATCCTCGATCTAAAAAAAATTTTTTTAGTACATCCTCGATCTAAAAAAATTTTTTTAGTACATCCTTGATATGGAAAAATTTTTTTTAGTACATCCTCGATTTAAAAAAAATTTTTTAGTACATCCTCGATCTAAAAAAAATTTTTTTAGTACATCCTCGATCTAAAAAAATTTTTTTAGTACATCCTCGACCTAAAAAAAATTTTTTTAGTACATCCTCGATCTAAAAAAATTTTTTTAGTACATCCTCGACCTAAAAAAAATTTTTTTAGTACATCCTCGATCTAAAAAAATTTTTTTAGTACATCCTCGATTTAAAAAAAATTTTTTTAGTACTTCCTCGATCTAAAAAAATTTTTTTAGTACATCCTCGATCTAAAAAAAATTTTTTTAGTACATCCTTGATATGAAAAAATTTTTTTTAGTACATCCTCGATTTAAAAAAAATTTTTTAGTACATCCTCGATCTAAAAAAAATTTTTTTAGCACATCCTCGATCTAAAAAAATTTTTTTAGCACATCCTAGATCTAAAAAAAATTTTTTTAGTACATCCTCGATCTAAAAAAAAATTTTTTAGTACATCCTCGATCAAAAAAATAAATTTTTTTAGTACATCCTCCATCAAAAAAAATTTTTTTAGTACATCCTCGATCAAAAAAATTTTTTTTAGTACATCCTCGATCTGAAAAAAATTTTTTTAGTACATCCTTGATATGAAAAAAATTTTTTTAGTACATCCTCGATCAAAAAAAATTTTTTTAGTACATCCTCGATCTAAAAAAAAATTTTTTAGTACATCCTCGATCAAAAAAATTTTTTTAGTGCATCCTCGATCAAAAAAAATTTTTTTAGTACATCTTCGATCTAAAAAAATTTTTTTAGCACATCCTAGATCTAAAAAAAATTGTTTTAGTACATCCTCGATTTAAAAAAAAATTTTTTAGTACATCCTCGATCTAAAAAAATTTTTTTAGTACATCCTCGATCTAAAAAAAATTTTTTTAGTACATCCTTGATATGAAAAAATTTTTTTTAGTACATCTTCGATCTAAAAAAATTTTTTTAGCACATCCTAGATCTAAAAAAAATTTTTTTAGTACATCCTCGATCTAAAAAAATTTTTTTAGTACATCCTCGATCTAAAAAAAATTTTTTAGTACATCCTCGATCTAAAAAAATTTTTTTAGTACATCCTCGCTCTTAAAAAATTTTGTTAGTACATCCTTTTTGTTTTTTTTTTATTCATTTATGACGGCCAGGCCGTATTGCTTATAACTATTATCTTAAGTCTAAACTTAAAGTAAACCGCAATTCACATTGGTTGGAAGACATTTCCTTCTCCGAACCGTGAAAGGGGCACCTTATCCCGGGTGTACGCGGTTGTGCAGCTGCTAATCATTCCGTCATCCAAATGTGTGTGTTCCTTTTCGAGCGGGGGGTCTGAGCCGGGGGTTGACAACGACGATACGTTTGGATGGCCATTGATCGGTCATATATATATATGTTCATATATAAACATATACACATATACACATGTACATATATATATGAATTATCCTTTTCTGTCGATTCTCTCTTGCGCCTCATGTGTGTAGGGATGATGTTCCTCCTGGTCGTTCCGGTCTGCAGCGATTGACCATGCCACATCGTATCCACAACAACCACGCATCGTACTCATTCATTCTACCATTCATTCATACATTCATACATCCTCATACGTGCAAGCGAGATACAACATATATGCCGTAAATACCAACATAGGAGGGGAAAGGAAAATTCAAAAATTACCCTGAGGTAGGCTACATCTGAGCCTCCCAGGAGATCTCGAATCGGGGTATCAGCAAGTCTTCCTATGCTTCGAACTGCGTCCAACAAGGAGGGTCTTGCAGCGTCGTATTCCACGCAGGACCATAGAAGCCCCAGCCACAGCCACATACCCTCGAGTCGACCTGTCCTATACGCTGGTGATGTGTGCCCAATGCGAAATGGTTGGACCTCAGTCTAGACATCATTCGAATGAACGCACGATCTCCAGGAACGCCAGAGAACCAGGGCTTCAAGGAAACTTGAGGAGTGATCGAACGTACAGAAACCTCCCAAGCTCGTCAGCGTCCCTGACATACTCTGCCAACGTGCCATGCAGAGCGAGAGTGGGGCACTTTTTGGCCCATTTGGTCTGCCTTTTCATTCCCTAGGATACCGCAATGAGAAGGCACCCAGACAAGAGATATGCGGAATGATTTTTCGAACAATGAGCCAAGGACCTTAGGTATTTCTCTTACAAAATAGTCTGGGCTCTTTTTTTTATTTATTTATTTATTTATAAGATTAAATCTTCTGGCTCGAATGGCCTCCAAGACAGAACTATCACGCAATCAATCAAACAAAACGAAGCTTAACAAGAAAACGCATATATCAGACATGACGCAAAGTGTACAGACGCACAAAAAAAAAATAGCTTAGCACAAAAAATCACATAAATCACAAGCCGTAAAGCGCACGTAGACGCATTTTACGCACTGAACAGCGAATGGTTAAAGTCGATCACGTGGCACATCTCGTCGAATTCCCTAGCCATTTGAACCATCAAAGGTCAAATGGTGCCGTACTCGCTACGCCGGAAGTCAACCGCCAGCAACTGTCCGGGTCGCAACGACCTGCCGTGAGGCTGCTCTTACTTACGATGGCGGGAGCATCGATGTTTGCCGTTCAATAGTTTTGAAAGACAAACAAACATTTGGCCCATTTTTTGCTTCTGTGCTCGAGCGACTCCAAGCCAAAAACAGAAGGCACCTCGTTTTATCGTTGGCCTCGTTGACCCAGGTCAATCGGTTAAAGCTAACTTTCGTCCAGCGTCTTTGAATAAGCTCGTGTCTGTTGATGAATGGGAGACCAAACACAACGCGAGCAAATTCTAAACTGGGTCTCACGAGAGAGGCTTTTGATCGTAAATGGGTTATTTGAGAGCTCTTTGGAGACTCCCCAAATGAAGCCTAGAGAACGAAGAGCTTTCGAGACGATACAGTCAAAAGTGGTTCGTTAGCTGCTAGCTTCTGGCTCGAGTAAAACCACCGAGAGCCCTAACTTCCGGACAGCACGAGGACCCTGCACAGTGAGTTAGTTAAACGAGACGTGAGACTTTTGCCTTGAGACAAGACACAACACATGAACACTTGATTGTTACCATTCATTGATAAAAGAGTTAGTCGCACACCACGAGAGCTAAGTCCGGTCAAGACACAGTGGCAGTCGTCGAGTCGTTGCACATGGGAGAAAATTTTCAGGTCGTCAGCAAACAGCAGCTTCGATGCGCCAGGAAAATTCATAAACGTAAACAGGCAATCAGGTCCCGGGTATGCTGCCCAGCTGCGTTCGAGAACGGAGACGAGAAGGCATCACCAATGCTTGACTCGAATGCACCGATCGGTGAGAAAGCTCCAGCTCAACGTTAACTCCGCATATTTAGTCATCTTCGCTAGATGAGTAGAGCGTGGTTGGGACCGTTGGGTCGAAAGCTGAACGAAAGTCGGGGTGTAAATCGGAGTCAAGTCGTCAACCTGCAAGCCTTGGTCGAAGAAGGCGTCGCAGTGGCTCCAAAAAGGCTCGCTAGATTTGTCTCGATCGAGGCGGTTTGGCATGAATCCATGCTGGTCGGTACTTAGAGAGAGAGCGAGTGCTTTTGAATCCATGCATGAAGTGCCTCGCAACCTCTCGAACGCTCGAACAGTTTGCTGCAGGAGCACAGCATGGAGATTCCGCGGTAGTTTTGAACAAAAGGCATTTTGAGTCCCAAGCAGCAAAGGATTTGTTGCAGAGCGCGACGTCAAGACTGGAATCAGAGCTTCCTTGCAGTGTTTTTTTGTTGATTCTAGCGCTGGGAATTATTGCGCAGACCCAAACGCGTAGGAAAGTTTGCAGTCGTCAATAGCCAAGTGCCAGCCCTGCTCTTCGGACAGGAAGATTTCTTCGCAAATGGGCTCCCGGGGCAGAAGCGTGACTGGTTTTGGTCCAGGCTAGTCATTTGAGTACGTTGAAGCAAAGTGAGCTGCGAATGAATCGCCGGAAAACCACTGAGCCATTGAAGCCAGCCGCTCGTTTGTTTGTTTTTGATAAACTTCCAAAATGAATTGGGAATGATTTTTTGCTGAATCCAACCTCAAGACTAGAGCTCGCCTGTTCTCATTTTTCTGTAGGCTCGAGCCGCCTCAAAAAAACGCTAGTCGGTTCCGGTTCGCACCGTTGTTTCAAACGCGGAATCTTTTGTCGAAAGTAGATTTGTACCTTTTCTTTTCCTCAATCGGCGGAGAGTGCGGTGGTGTTTCTTTGGAGCATTGAAACGCGGGCAACAGACTCCTCGAAGAGGTATCACAACGGTGAGGGTAAAGGAAATCAATGGAATGGCTTCATTCCAGTCAGCAAGCTGAAGCAAAGCTGAGCGTGTTTAGCAACCAGCAAAAGCAGCAGGGGGCAGATGCTCGCGTACACTCACGCGGAAGCATTTGGCCCAAAAAAAAAAACAGGCCAGATAAAAGCACCAAAAGCGGGATTGGTAGTGTCATCGAGCACGATTAGCCGGTGCCAAGCCGGATCTCAAATTTTGAAAACCGAGTAATCGATGAGCAGATCGAAGCAGAGGTCGAAGAGAAGGTCCAACAGGGTGAAAACCGTGCACTGGCAAAGGTCCAGAGCCCAGGAGTCGCGCGTGCGTTAGGTTGAAGGAAGTCACACCCCCCCCGCATGAGGACAAACGTGAACAAGAGAGATGAAGCTCGTAAGCAGATGGAGTTAAATTGTTGCCAGATCATCAGAGACTTTCCGTGAGAAGTGAGTCGGCAGCGGAGCAAACGGAAGGTCGTCAAGCCTCGAAGCCACTGTGGCTTTGGCTGGCGAATTCGAAAAGCAGCGGTGAAGGAAGTATTGTCTTTTAGCCATCAGTTCCTCAAGTCAGAAGAAGTCAGAGAACTCAGAGGGTTTTCCGATCGCAAACCACGCACATTTTGGTAAAATACACTGAGCGGTGGTTTTGAGCCTTTGAATCCGTTACTAACTCCATCGCGCTAGAGCGGAACTCAGTGAGAGCAGCTAACGTGGGCCGTTAGTCGCGTTGAGTTGCGTGGTTTTTTACAGGATTGAAACTCAAATTCCTCGGAAGACAAAACCCTTTCCAGGCCAGGTATAGTTTGGTGAAAGAGCGACCTTTTCGAAGTGATCGCTCACGCAGGCTCACTTTAAAGCAAGAAGATGAACCGAAAAACTATTTCGGTCGCGTGCCGCGAAGGTATAAATTCGACGAGCAAAATACAGTCGGAGGAATTGATCCGAGAAGAGAAACAAAAGTTCGCAAGTCTGCTCTGCTCTGCTCAGTGCAAATTCGGAGAAACTCGTGTAAAGAAGAGCCGTTTGCTTAGCTCGATGAGAAGCTCACTTTTCATCGCACTGATGAAGACGTTTGAGCTCACTGAGAAATAGTTGGCTCGCCAGCCAAGGCAGCCCGGGCAAAAGAGCTACAAAACCACACAAGATTCTCCCTCCGAGCTTCCGAGCCAAACTGCTTGAGCAGGTCTTGAGGTAGCTTTAAGGCACCTTGCGTGGCTAAAACGGCTTTACACAGAGCTACCGCCGCAAACTATCGGGCCACACATCGGTTTGGCAAATCACAAACTCGGCACACCGAAGGCCATCGCGAAAAACACAAAGAAGAAGCGCGAACCCGACGCAAGTTAGGTTCGAAACTGAGGAAAACCGAACTAGCGAAGGCAACGAAATAGCGTCGTGAGAGACCTCAAACGTAGGTCTGCGGGAGAGAGCACTTCAAACACGATAAGCCGTGAAAAAACACTGACCAAAGCACCAAAACAAAAAAAAAAGCATAAAGAAACGAACGTTTTAAGCGGAGCGTCTCATGAAGCGACTGACTCGCGCGACTGTGAGTTGATGTCGAGTACATCCTCGATCAAAAAAAATTTTTTTGGTACATCCTCGATCTAAAAAAAATTTTTTTAGTACATCCTTGATATGAAAAAATTTTTTTTAGTACATCCTCGATCTAAAAAAAATTTTTTTGGTACATCCTCGATCTAAAAAATTTTTTTAGTACATCCTTGATATGAAAAAAATTTTTTTAGTACATCCTCGATTTAAAAAAATTTGTTTAGTACATCCTCGATCTAAAAAAAATTTTTTTAGCACATCCTCGATCTAAAAAAATTTTTTTAGTACATCCTCGATTTAAAAAAAATTTTTTTAGTACATCCTCGATCTAAAAAAATTTTTTTAGTACATCCTCGATCTAAAAAAATTTTTTTAGTACATCCTCGATCTAAAAAAAATTTTTTAGTACATCCTCGATATGAAAAAATTTTTTAGTACATCCTTGATATGAAAAAAATTTTTTTAGTACATCCTCGATCTAAAAAAATTTTTTTAGTACATCCTCGATCTAAAAAAATTTTTTTAGTACATCCTCGATCAAAAAAAATTTTTTTAGTACATCCTCGAATTAAAAAAATTTTTTTTAGTACATTCTCGATCTAAAAAAAATTTTTTAGTACATCTTCGATCTAAAAAAAATTTTGTTAGTACATCCTCGATCAAAAAAAATTTTTTTAGTACATCCTCGATCTAAAAAATTTTTTTAGTACATCCTCGATCTAAAAAAATTTTTTTAGTACATCCTCGATTTAAAAAAAATTTTTTTAGTACATTCTCGATCTAAAAAAAATTTTTTAGTACATCTTCGATCTAAAAAAAATTTTGTTAGTACATCCTCGATCTAAAAAAATTTTTTTAGTACATCCTCGATCAAAAAAAATTTTTTTAGTACATCCTCGATCTAAAAAAATTTTTTTTAGTACATCCTTGATATGAAAAAATTTTTTTAGTACATCCTCGATCAAAAAAAAATTTTTTAGTACATCCTCGATCAAAAAAAATTTTTTTAGTACATCCTCGATCTAAAAAAATTTTTTTTAGTACATCCTCGATCAAAAAATATTTTTTTAGTACATCCTCGATCAAAAAAAATTTTTTTAGTACATCCTCGATCTAAAAAAAATTTTTTTAGTACATCCTTGATATGAAAAAAATTTTTTTAGTACATCCTCGATCTAAAAAAATTTTTTTAGTACATCCTCGATCAAAAAAAATTTTTTTAGTACATCCTCGATCTAAAAAAAATTTTTTTAGTACATCCTTGATATGAAAAAATTTTTTTTAGTACATCCTCGATCTAAAAAAATTTTTTTAGTACATCCTCGATCTAAAAAAATTTTTTAAGTACATTCTCGATCTAAAAAAAATTTTTTTAGTACATCCTCGATCTTAAAAAAGTTTTTTTAGTACATCCTCGATTAAAAAAAATTTTTTTAGTACATCCTCGATCTAAAAAAATTTTTTTAGTACATCCTTGATATGAAAAAAATTTTTTTAGTACATCCTCGATCTAAAAAAATTTTTTTTAGTACATCCTTGATCTAAAAAAAATTTTTTTAGTACATCCTCGATCTAAAAAAAATTTTTTTAGTACATCCTCGATCTAAAAAAAATTTTTTTAGTACATCCTTGATATGAAAAAATTTTTTTTAGTACATCCTCGATCTGAAAAAATTTTTTTTGTACATCCTTGATATGAAAAAAATTTTTTAGTACATCCTCGATCTAACAAAAAATTTTTTAGTACATCCTTGATATGAAAAAAATTTTTTTAGTACATCCTCGATCTAAAAAAATTTTTTTTAGTACATCCTTGATCTAAAAAAAATTTTTTTAGTACATCCTCGATCTAAAAAAAATTTTTTTAGTACATCCTTGATATGAAAAAATTTTTTTTAGTACATCCTCGATCAAAAAAAATTTTTTAGTACATCCTCGATCTAAAAAAAATTTTTTTAGTACATCCTCGATCTAAAAAAAATTTTTTTAGTACATCCTTGATATGAAAAAAATTTTTTAGTACATCCTCGATCTAAAAAAAATTTTTTAGTACATCCTCGATCTAAAAAAAATTTTTTTAGTACATCCTTGATATGAAAAAAATTTTTTTAGTACATCCTCGATCTAAAAAAATTTTTTTTGTACATCCTTGATATGAAAAAAATTTTTTAGTACATCCTCGATCTAACAAAAAATTTTTTAGTACATCCTTGATATGAAAAAAATTTTTTTAGTACATCCTCGATCTAAAAAAATTTTTTTTAGTACATCCTTGATCTAAAAAAAATTTTTTTAGTACATCCTCGATCTAAAAAAAATTTTTTTAGTACATCCTTGATATGAAAAAATTTTTTTAGTACATCCTCGATCAAAAAAAATTTTTTAGTACATCCTCGATCTAAAAAAAATTTTTTTAGTACATCCTCGATCTAAAAAAAATTTTTTTAGTACATCCTTGATATGAAAAAAATTTTTTAGTACATCCTTGATATGAAAAAAATTTTTTTTGTACATCCTCGATCAAAAAAAATTTTTTTAGTACATCCTAGATCAAAAAAAATTTTTTTAGTACATCCTTGATCTAAAAAAAATTTTTTTAGTACATCCTTGATATGAAAAAAATTTTTTTAGTACATCCTCGATCCAAAAAAAAAATTTTTTAGTACATCCTCGATCAAAAAAAATTTTTTAGTACATCCTCGATCTAAAAAAATTTTTTTAGTACATCCTCGATCTAAAAAAAATTTTTTTAGTACATCCTCGATCTAAAAAAATTTTTTTAGTACATCCTCGATTTAACAACAAATTTTTAGTACATCCTCGATCTAAAAAAATTTTTTTAGTACATCCTTGATATGAAAAAATTTTTTTAGTACATCCTCGATCAAAAAAAATTTTTTTAGTACATCCTTGATATGAAAAAAATTTTTTAAGTACATCCTCGATCTAAAAAAAATTTTTCTAGTACATCCTCGATCTAAAAAAATTTTTTTAGTACATCCTCGATCTAAAAAAATTTTTTTAGTACATCTTCGATCTAAAAAAAATTTTTTTAGTGCATCCTTGATGTGAAAAAAATTTTTTTAGTACATCCTCGATCCAAAAAAAAAATTTTTTAGTACATCCTCGATCAAAAAAAATTTTTTTAGTACATCCTCGATCTAAAAAAAATTTTTTTAGTACATCCTTGATATGAAAAAAATTTTTTTAGTACATCCTCGATCCAAAAAAAAAATTTTTTAGTACATCCTCGATCAACAAAAATTTTTTTAGTACATCCTCGATCTAAAAAAAATTTTTTTAGTACATCCTCGATCTAAAAAAATTTTTTTAGTACATCCTCGATCTAAAAAAAATTTTTTTAGTACATCCTAGATCAAAAAAAATTTTTTTAGTACATCCTCGATCTAAAAAAATTTTTTTAGTACATCCTTGATATGAAAAAATTTTTTTTTGTACATCCTCGATCTAAAAAAATTTTTTTAGTACATCCTCGATCTAAAAAAATTTTTTTAGTACATCCTTGATATGAAAAAATTTTTTTTAGTACATCCTCGATCTAAAAAAATTTTTTTAGTACATCCTCGATCTAAACAAAATTTTTTTAGTACATCCTTGATATGGAAAAAATTTTTTTAGTTCATCCTCGATTTTAAAAAATTTTTTTAGTTATTCCTCGATCTAAACAAAATTTTTTTAGTACATCCTTGATATGGAAAAAAATTTTTTTTGTACATCCTCGAGCAAAAAAAATTTTTTTAGTACATCCTCGATCTAAAAAAAATTTTTTTAGTACATCCTCGATCTAAAAAAATTTTTTTAGTACATCCTCGATCTAAAAAAATTTTTTTTAGTACATCCTCGATCTAAAAAAATTTTTTTAGTACATCCTCGATCTAAAAAAAATTTTTTTAGTACATCCTCGATCTAAAAAAAATTTTTTTAGTACATCCTCGATTTAAAAAAAATGTTTTAGTACATCCTCGATCAAAAAAATTTTTTTAGTACATCCTCGATCAAAAAAAATTTTTTTAGTACATCCTCGATTTAAAAAAAATTTTTTTAGTACATCCTCGATCTAAAAAAATTTTTTTAGTACATCTTTGATCTAAAAAAATTTTTTTAGTACATCCTCGATCTAAAACAATTTTTTTAGTTCATACAAAGCGTGTGCGGCGGCACATTTTTATTCGAACAAACACACAGAAAACATGAACAGTGTTAAATGAAAACACATTTAAAAAAAAAAATACACAAAACATTCAAAAAAACAACATTCGTACGAAAGCAAAGTACGGCAAAACCTCCGAAACCTCCCCTGGCTAATGATCGCCAGGCAACGACGTGCACGGAAATGGGGGTGGGGTTATGTTCGCTCGGGTGCCCCTAAACACATTCTGCGGTACCGAAAAAGCCCCCGTGGCTGGTCGACAGGGGCACAGATGACCGCAGATGATGCAAAAGTCACCCGGTTCGGCCCATGGTTCTCGGTGAACGGAAGTAACTCCCCAAGTAGCATTCGAGCAGTCGATTTGTATGGTGAAATTTGACATTTTCGAGCGGCTCGCGACGGCTATATTTTCGTACGTCCCCCCGACGTAGATCCGAATCTGTTCGACTGACTGCCTCTCCGTGAGTCGTAGGCCGGCGCTGTCGAGACGATCAGACCTGCGTAAACACGCGCCATGACACAAACGTACACGCGCCATGTGGCACTGACCTTCGTTTTTTTCTCATTTTTTTCCCATTATCGCCTTTTTCGCGCTGGCCGCTTTACACATGCGTGACGGCTGAAGTTCTTTTCTCTCTCGGTTACACTACACATTTTGACATGTTTTTTGTTTTCCGTTCGATTTTTCATCATTATTGGTGTTTGGTGGACATAGCGCTTTGGTGGATTTGGATTGCCTATTTAGAAGCATCACCAACACCTTCGAGAGAAGAGCGTGAGAGAAGGGACATTCTGAAATGTTTTATTAAGAGTTAAGTTTTAATTCGACTCACCTCTGCCAGCCAGCCAGCAAGCAAATTTCCGTGGCGAGTTTGAACCGAGTGTTGCACGTTTGACACGTTGATCTATCCGGCCTGCTTAGTTGACTGACGTACGCTCTCGCTTTTGGTTTTTTCTTTGGGTGGACAAACAGAACGAATTCACGTCGGCGGTACCTCTGGAGATCGCGCCGCAAACTTTAACCTTTCAACGACAGCCTCTTTCAAGACGAATGCCCCCCCAAAAAGGCCGGCTGGTTCATCCACAACGACCTGGCATACCGAGCAACAACCGAGCAACAGTTTCGAGAGGCGTTAATACATAATAATAGCCGAAAACACACAAACGTAATGCAGCGCAACACTGCTGTGTTGCAGAACAGTTGAGAGCCGAACAAGCAAAAAATTTGCCTTCGCTGATTTGTCAGTGCTTGGAAGTCAGTGCCTTGCTCGTTTAAGAGAGAGTGTTATCCGTAGCAATAACAATATTAGTTCTAACACATCCTTTCCTTTTACCTAACAAATTAACAACAGCTGATGAGCTAAATGCATTCGAATTAAATGTTGCGAATGAAGGTTTGTTTTCAAAACGCATTTGATTTTTTTTCGAGAGTAAAATGTCCACAAATGATGTGCAAAAGAAAGCGCACACTGCCTAGGGATATTTATTTTTGATCGCATTTTTTCCTAGCACAATGTGCTCGTGGCTTCAACGTGGTGTTAGCATAAAAATAGGTTTAAGTTCATTCGACAAACTTCTTACACTAGCTGATAAACCCGATTTCATTCGGGTCGACGTAGTTTGAGAACTCATAAAGGGGCATTTTTACGTATGCTTGGTGTAATTCAATTTTTGATGTGAAATTTCATTCACGTTGACTTTACTTATACTGTATCTATTTTACCTCATATTTTAAAAGTCCACTTTAAATTTTCCTTTTAATATGAATCTAGTTGAGTTATTATAGTTTTGTTATTAAATTTCGCAATGCACGAATTAGCAGAAATGAAATTAGTTAAGAAGTAGCTTTTCAGTACGAACCCCTCTCAACTTGGGCCATCTCATTTCTTTAAAATTAAGAAAGAAATGTTACCGTTCTGCCGACGACGGGGACGTGTTGAGTAGGGTTGCGTGGGATAAAAAACCCATAAATGAAAAAGGTAAGAAATAAACAGATTTGGAATTTAGCTCCTTTGCAGAACACACGCTCACTCACACTCTCATGCATTCTTTATCATTCAAACCTTACAAACATACTTGCAAAATACATACGAAAATACACATGCATCTACCAAAAAAAAACTGTTATTAAACAGTAAAAAAGAACTAAGCATAAGGATTTTGTAATAAATCTAATAACATCAAAAAGGAATTCATTGTCAAATGAAACCCCTTTGCAGTTTTGCAAAAAGAAATTAGTGCTCCTTTTGGGCAGAATCGTTCATAAAACTTTCTGAAGCTGGGATGACCCCACATAGTGAAAAAGTAGGACTGTTCCTTATCGCTAAAAGTAGGACTATTCGCTGCTCGCTGCACTCTCTGTCCCAAGATCAAAAACATGTGCGTAACGGTTATGCGATGTGAGCTGTGTAGCTTCAAAGCTCAGCCAACCCTCTTTAGCACCATTTGTCGCAAATAATTGATGCTGAATTATCCACTCAACGCACAGAAGCGTGCCTGTAAATAAGTAAAACATCGAGATAAAAATGCCAGTGAACCAACCTTTACTGGAACTACTATTTGGACACTTTCACCTTGCGGTCTTCTTGATATTGGGACTTAACTTCGCTTCTTCGTGACAATTAGTAGAAAACAAAAGCTTTGAAAATGACTGAGAGATTGGTTGACATGCTAAGTTAGATGAAAATGTGACAATTTTTTGACCTTTTCACGAAAGAAGATGAGGATTGCCTTTCCAAAATGTTTAGGTTAGGTAACAATTGTTTGTTAGTTGCCTAGTTGTTTTAGTAAGTTTTTCTTTCATTCGCCCTTCTTCCTATTCTTGAGAGAGAGAGAGAGCATAGGAACAGGAACGCACAAATCGACACGCGCGCTGCTCGCGAAAGGATATGCGATGATGTACTGTGTATGTTTATTGCATGTCTACCATTAAGGGTTACAATAAGAGGATTTTTTTTAACATAATTGCTCACAAAGCAATAGCGGCAACGTCATCTAGCTAGCTTCAAATTTCGGTCATCCCTCTTTAGCACCATTTGTCGCAAATAATTGGTGCTGAATTATCCACTCATCGTACAAAGGCCTGAAATAGGTAAACATCTAGATAAAAATGCGTAATCATACTTCCAAGACAGGCATTTGAAAATTCAGCTAAGCAGTTAAGCAGTAGACCAACTTTTACTGGAACGATTCTTGGACACTTTCACCTTGCGGTCGCACTGATGTTTCACTTGAGTTTTTCACTGTTTTTCACTAAGTTTTCACTATTCTTTCACTATGTTTTAGAAAACCGCTAAGGTGACAATATTTGAAATTAAAAGTTAAAAGTTGGTTGAAGTTCAAATTAAGCCAAAAGTTAACATTAAAAGTAAACATACATAATAGCAATTTTCGACCTTTCTTTAGAATAAAGTCAAGCGGAAAAAAATATCATCTACAAGACCGGCTGGTGTACAACATTCGTTGTTTTACCTTCAGGAGCTAAAATAAACAAATGTTTTTGGGGGAACCAACCCTTGAGCAAGCCACATAAAATTGTCCATGCGAAAGGCAAGGCGAACGGAAAGCCATTCCACACAAAACGCAATCGATTGTCCCGGAGACTTGTTGATAGTCATTGAACCTGCAAGTCTCACTGGGAATTGCAATCTTTTAAACTGAAAGGGCAAATCAGTTGGTATAGGAGGAATGCGGTGGAATAAATACAGTTTCGCCTTCTCCTTTTCCGGTAAGAATGATTGCTTCAATTATGTTGGAACGCAATTTCACAACGCAAAGTCGTGTACCGTTGCAAAGCTTTTGGCGGCAAAACATTTCGCAACAATATAAATAATTGGACAACCTTCTTTAAGCATCAAGCGATGAGGAGGTAAACCTACAGGATCTAATGAGTGTAGAAATTCTGTAGGAAAATGTATGGCTTCAGCCATATCTGTTACTGGTCCTGGTAATTTATCGAGTACTTCAATATTGATTTCATGAACGTCATCGTGCTTAGGAGCGAGAATGGCTCTCAACCATTCAACCAACGCCTTTCCCGAAAGTTTGTCGATACATTACTGGAATGTTTGGAGAGTTCTTTGAGGCCTTCTCTTGGGTAGAGGGGCCAAACTCTCACTCAAAGCTTCTTGAATAAAAAAACACGAATCGTTTGGTTTGCTTGTCTCTGGACTGTGTGTCTCCGTCCACTCTTTAGATTTCTCTTTATTTCTACTCAATTACAGTTTGCGATTTGTTCAATACAAATGTTTTTGTGTTGTTGGTTAGATGTTTTTTGATATATCCAGCTTATATTTTTGCTCAGTCAACTCTGTATCAAAAATAATATAAAAGTTTTGGTTCGATGGTTCCGTGACGGGTGCGTTGACCTACCTTTGCTTTTTTGCGCAAAATAAATGCTTATTTGGCTGTTTGGTTTGGGTGGCTACTTTGGTTTTTTTGCGGATACATGGTGTCGCTTTACATTTGTGCATTGATCATCTATTTTGTGCATTCTTTGCTTGAATGTGGGACCCGGTGTGTTCGCAAAGTGGTTCAAGCTTAATGTGCTTCAGCAGTGTCATCAGTTCTTCATTTAGAGTAGGGTGTTTTTTGCAGGCATGGCTACACCATCTTCTGCGAAGACTGACGGAGTCCGCCAAGCGCTGAGACGGATGAGAAATATGAAGCGCGCCTGGATTCGATGGAATCCATAACATCCTTCTGACAACCTGCACCTGCAAGACAAAACCCTTCGATCGGATTGTCGAGATCTTCAACTCATGCCTTAGATTGGGCTACTTTTCCCCAGTGCCTGGAAGAGTGCTCCTTAAACCAGGGAAAGATCCAACGCTCCCTGCGAGCTACCGACCAAATAAGCCTTCTCCCTTCAATGGGAAAGCTGTTCGAGAGATTACTCCTGAATGTGCTTCCGCCACACAGCAGACTTTGGCTTCCGGCCGGAACACTCCACCGTCACATCAGCTGCTTCGACTGATGGGGCACTGAAGTCACCTTGCTGGATTGCTCGAGAAGGCATTCGACAATGTTTGGCAACGGTGGGCTTATTCATAAACGCTTAGGTTTCGGCCTTCCCGTGTACATTCTCAAGATGCTAAGTAGTTATTTGAGAGAGAGAGAGAGGATGTTTAGCGTTGCGTTAGGCTCGGCTCTATCGGACCAAGTAACAAAATATCGGCAGGAGTTCCTTCAGGGAAGTCTACTAGGGCCCTAGTACTACCGAGTGACGGTCAGATAGTTCTCTACGCAGAGCAGGGCCGCTGCGTTGCCTGCAAGTGATTTCCTCAATTATGCTGCGATTCTGGAAGATTAAAATCAATACTTCCAAAACCCCCCGACGCGATAGTATTCGCCTCATTCGCCAAACGTTAGGTCGCTTCGGTGCTACTCTACAAAGTAGGCTAGTGGTCGAAGTAGGCTCCCTATCAATTTTGGTCGCCAGTCGCAAAAAAAACCTAGGGCGTTTGGTTTTGCCGAGCCCATGTTGAGTCGATTATTCACCGGACCGCCAAATTCAAGCAAATTGTCTTACCGGGTGTGCTATATGGCCTCGCCCTCGTTTGGGGATCAACTGCAAGCAACAACAACAACAACACATCGTCACAGATCGTCGCTGATTATGCTCGATCGTTGGTTGCGCATGATCGCAAGCGTTGATCGCTCCGTACGGAAGATCGGAACTGTATTCGATTTCCAATACGCAGCCCCGTGAGGAGATGTTACATAGCATCTTGCCAAAAATTTCATAAGCGATGCGAGATGCATCTCCTCCTCTCACTATAAGGAATCTCGTTCTCGATTCCTAGCCCCTTCCTTTTATTTATGAAAGGATTACTGTTACAAAAGTAGGGTTCGCTTCATGCATGCTAAGTAGGCTAGTTAGTTTAAGGTAGTAATTAAGGTATCAACAAGTAGGCATGGTTCCACAAACCACTTAGCACATGTTTCTTTGCTCACAAAAACTTTTGCAATCGCCCACGAGCACTGCACTACGCAATAATAACCTTACACCTGAAAAGCTAATTAAGCTGCATGCTGTGTATTAATCCAAAACTACCTGTAAATACTTAAATACTTGAATTATAAACTTATATATATATATATATATATATATATATATATATATATATATATATATATATATATATATATATATATATATATATATATATATATATATATATATATATATATATATATATATATATATGTATATATATATATATATATATATATATATATATATATATATATATATATATATTTTTAGTACATCCTCGATCTAAAAAAAATTTTTCTAGTACATCCTCGATCTAAACAATTTTTTTAGTACATCCTCGATCAAAAAAAATTTTTTTAGTACATCCTCGATCTAAAAAAATTTTTTAAGTACATCCTCGATCTAAAAAAAATTTTTTTAGTACATCCTCGATCTAAAAAAATTTTTTTAGTACATCCTCGATCTAAAAAAAATTTTTTTAGTACATCCTTGATATGAAGAAAATTTTTTTAGTACATCCTCGATCTAAAAAAATTTTTTAGTACATCCTCGATCTAAAAAAATTTTTTTAGTACATCCCCGATCTAAAAAAATTTTTTTAGTACATCCTTGATCAAAAAAAATTTGTTTAGTACATCCTCGATCAAAAAAATTTTTTTAGTACATCCTCGATCTAAAAAAAAATTTTTTAGTACATCCTTGATATGAAAAAATTTTTTTTAGTACATCCTCGATCTAAAAAAAATTTTTTAGTACATCCTCGATCTGAAAAAAATTTTTTTAGTACATCCTCGATCAAAAAAAAATTTTTTAGTACATCCTCGATCTAAAAAAAATTTTTTTAGTACATCCTTGATCAAAAAAAATTTTTTTAGTACATCCTCGATCTAAAAAAAATTTTTAGTACATCCTCGATCTAAAAAAAATTTTTTTAGTACATCCTTGATATGAAAAAATTTTTTTAGTACATCCTCGATCAAAAAAAATTTTTTGGTACATCCTCGATGTAAAAAAAATTTTTTTAGTACATCCTTGATATGAAAAAAAATTTTTTAGTACATCCTCGATCTAAAAAAATTTTTTTAGTACATCCTCGATCTAAAAAAAATTTTTTTAGTACATCCTTGATGTGAAAAATTTTTTTTTAGTACATCCTCGATCTAAAAAAATTTTTTTAGTACATCCTCGATCTAAAAAAAAATTTTTTTAGTACATCCTCGATCTAAAAAAATTTTTTTAGTACATCCTCGATCTAAAAAAAAATTTTTTTAGTACATCCTCGATCTAAAAAAATTTTTTTTTGTACATCCTTGATATGAAAGAAATTTTTTTAGTACATCCTCGATCTAAAAAAATTTTTTAGTACATCCTCGATCTAAAAAAAATTTTTTTAGTACATCCTTGTAATGAAAAAGTTTTTTTAGTACATCCTCGATCAAAAAAAAATTTTTTAGTACATCCTCGATGTAAAAAAATTTTTTTAGTACATCCTTGATATGAAAAAATTTTTTTAGTACATCCTCGATCAAAAACAATTTTTTTAGTACATCCTCGATCTAAAAAATAATTTTTTAGTACATCCTCGATCTAAAAAAATTTTTTTAGTACATCCTCGATCTAAAAAAAATTTTTTTAGTACATCCTCGATCAAAAAAAATTTTTTTAGTACATCCTCGATCTAAAAAAAAATTTTTTAGTACATCCTTGATATGAAAAAATTTTTTTTAGTACATCCTCGATCTAAAAAAAATTTTTTTAGTACATCTTAGATCTAAAAAAAATTTTTTTAGTACATCCTCGATGTAAAAAAAATTTTTTTAGTACATCCTCGATCTAAAAAAATTTTTTTAGTACATCCTCGATCAAAAAAAATTTTTTTTGTACATCCTCGATCTAAAAAAAATTTTTTTAGTACATCCTCGATGTAAAAAAAATTTTTTAGTACATCCTCGATTTAAAAAAATTTTTTTAGTACATCCTCGATCTAAAAAAAATTTTTTTAGTACATCCTCGATCTAAAAAAAATTTTTTTAGTACATCCTTGATATGAAAAAATTTTTTTTAGTACATCCTCGATTTAAAAAAAATTTTTTAGTACATCCTCGATCTAAAAAAATTTTTTTAGTACATCCTCGACCTAAAAAAAATTTTTTTAGTACATCCTCGATCTAAAAAAATTTTTTTAGTACATCCTCGATTTAAAAAAAATTTTTTTAGTACATCCTCGATTTAAAAAAATTTTTTTAGTACATCCTCGATCTAAAAAAAATTTTTTTAGTACATCCTCGATCTAAAAAAAATTTTTTTAGTACATCCTCGATTTAAAAAAATTTTTTTAGTACATCCTCGATTTAAAAAAAAATTTTTTTAGTACATCCTCGATCTAAAAAAATTTTTTTAGTACATCCTCGATCTAAAAAAATTTTTTTAGTACATCCTCGATTTAAAAAAAATTTTTTTAGTACATCCTCGATTTAAAAAAATTTTTTTAGTACATCCTCGATCTAAAAAAAATTTTTTTAGTACATCCTCGATCTAAAAAAATTTTTTTAGTACATCCTCGACCTAAAAAAAATTTTTTTAGTACATCCTCGATCTAAAAAAATTTTTTTAGTACATCCTTGATCTAAAAAAATTTTTTTAGTACATCCTCGATCTAAAAAAAATTTTTTTAGTAACTCCTCGATCTAAAAAAATTTTTTTAGTACATCCTCGATTTAAAAAAAAATTTTTTAGTACATCCTCGATCTAAAAAAATTTTTTTAGTACATCCTCGATCTAAAAAAATTTATTTAGTACATCCTCGATTTAAAAAAATTTTTTTAGTACATCCTCGATCTAAAAAAAATTTTTTTAGTACATCCTCGATCTAAAAAAATTTTTTTAGTACATCCTTGATTTAAAAAAAAATTTTTTAGTACATCCTCGATCTAAAAAAAATTTTTTTAGTAACTCCTCGATCTAAAAAAATTTTTTTAGTACATCCTCGATTTAAAAAAAATTTTTTTAGTACATCCTCGATTTAAAAAAATTTTTTTAGTACATCCTCGATCTAAAAAAAATTTTTTTAGTACATCCTCGATCTAAAAAAAATTTTTTTAGTACATCCTTGATATGAAAAAATTTTTTTTAGTACATCCTCGATTTAAAAAAAATTTTTTAGTACATCCTCGATCTAAAAAAATTTTTTTAGTACATCCTCGACCTAAAAAAAATTTTTTTAGTACATCCTCGATCTAAAAAAATTTTTTTAGTACATCCTCGATTTAAAAAAAATTTTTTTAGTACATCCTCGATTTAAAAAAATTTTTTTAGTACATCCTCGATCTAAAAAAAATTTTTTTAGTACATCCTCGATCTAAAAAAAATTTTTTTAGTACATCCTCGATTTAAAAAAATTTTTTTAGTACATCCTCGATTTAAAAAAAAATTTTTTTAGTACATCCTCGATCTAAAAAAATTTTTTTAGTACATCCTCGATCTAAAAAAATTTTTTTAGTACATCCTCGATTTAAAAAAAATTTTTTTAGTACATCCTCGATTTAAAAAAATTTTTTTAGTACATCCTCGATCTAAAAAAAATTTTTTTAGTACATCCTCGATCTAAAAAAATTTTTTTAGTACATCCTCGACCTAAAAAAAATTTTTTTAGTACATCCTCGATCTAAAAAAATTTTTTTAGTACATCCTTGATCTAAAAAAATTTTTTTAGTACATCCTCGATCTAAAAAAAATTTTTTTAGTAACTCCTCGATCTAAAAAAATTTTTTTAGTACATCCTCGATTTAAAAAAATTTTTTTAGTACATCCTCGATCTAAAAAAATTTTTTTAGTACATCCTCGATTTAAAAAAAATTTTTTTAGTACATCCTCGATTTAAAAAAATTTTTTTAGTACATCCTCGATCTAAAAAAAATTTTTTTAGTACATCCTCGATCTAAAAAAATTTTTTTAGTACATCCTCGACCTAAACAAAATTTTTTTAGTACATCCTCGATCTAAAAAAATTTTTTTAGTACATCCTCGATTTAAAAAAAATTTTTTTAGTACATCCTCGATCTAAAAAAATTTTTTTAGTACATCCTCGATCTAAAAAAAATTTTTTTAGTACATCCTTGATATGAAAAAATTTTTTTTAGTACATCCTCGATTTAAAAAAAATTTTTTAGTACATCCTCGATCTAAAAAAAATTTTTTTAGCACATCCTCGATCTAAAAAAATTTTTTTAGTACATCCTCGATTTAAAAAAAATTTTTTTAGTACATCCTCGATCTAAAAAAATTTTTTTAGTACATCCTCGATCTAAAAAAAATTTTTTAGTAACTCCTCGATCTAAAAAAATTTTTTAGTACATCCTCGATTTAAAAAAAATTTTTTTAGTACATCCTCGATTTAAAAAAATTTTTTTAGTACATCCTCGATCTAAAAAAAATTTTTTTAGTACATCCTCGATCTAAATAAAATTTTTTTAGTACATCCTTGATATGAAAAAATTTTTTTTAGTACATCCTCGATTTAAAAAAAATTTTTTAGTACATCCTCTATCTAAAAAAATTTTTTTAGTACATCCTCGACCTAAAAAAAATTTTTTTAGTACATCCTCGATCTAAAAAAATTTTTTTAGTACATCCTCGATTTAAAAAAAATTTTTTTAGTACATCCTCGATCTAAAAAAATTTTTTTAGTACATCCTCGATCTAAAAAAAATTTTTTTAGTACATCCTTGATATGAAAAAATTTTTTTTAGTACATCTTCGATTTAAAAAAAATTTTTTAGTACATCCTCGATCTAAAAAAAATTTTTTTAGTACATCCTCGATCTAAAAAAATTTTTTTAGTACATCCTCGATTTAAAAAAAATTTTTTTAGTACATCCTCGATCTAAAAAAAAATTTTTAGTACATCCTCGATCTAAAAAAAATTTTTTTAGTAACTCCTCGATCTAAAAAAATTTTTTTAGTACATCCTCGATTTAAAAAAAATTTTTTTAGTACATCCTCGATTTAAAAAAATTTTTTTAGTACATCCTCGATTTAAAAAAAATTTTTTTAGTACATCCTCGATCTAAAAAAAATTTTTTTAGTACATCCTTGATATGAAAAAATTTTTTTTAGTACATCCTCGATTTAAAAAAAATTTTTTAGTACATCCTCGATCTAAAAAAATTCTTTTAGTACATCCTCGACCTAAAAAAAATTTTTTTAGTACATCCTCGATCTAAAAAAATTTTTTTAGTACATCCTCGATTTAAAAAAAATTTTTTTAGTACATCCTCGATCTAAAAAAATTTTTTTAGTACATCCTTGATATGAAAAAATTTTTTTTAGTACATCCTCGATTTAAAAAAAATTTTTTAGTACATCCTCGATCTAAAAAAAAATTTTTTAGCACATCCTCGATCTAAAAAAATTTTTTTAGTACATCCTCGATTTAAAAAAAATTTTTTTAGTACATCCTCGATCTAAAAAAATTTTTTTAGTACATCCTCGATTTAAAAAAAATTTTTTAGTACATCCTCGATTTAAAAAAATTTTTTTAGTACATCCTCGATCTAAAAAAAATTTTTTTAGTACATCCTCGATCTAAAAAAATTTTTTTAGTACATCCTCGATTTAAAAAAAATTTTTTTAGTACATCCTCGATCTAAAAAAATTTTTTTAGTACATCCTCGATTTAAAAAAAATTTTTTAGTACATCCTCGATTAAAAAAAATTTTTTTAGCACATCCTCGATCTAAAAAAATTTTTTTAGTACATCCTCGATCTAAAAAAAATTTTTTTAGTACATCCTTGATATGAAAAATTTTTTTTTAGTACATCCTCGATTTAAAAAAAATTTTTTTAGTACATCCTCGATCTAAAAAAATTTTTTTAGTACATCCTCGATTTAAAAAAAAATTTTTTAGTACATCCTCGATCTAAAAAAATTTTTTTAGTACATCCTCGATTTAAAAAAAATTTTTTTAGTACATCCTCGATTTAAAAAATTTTTTTTAGTACATCCTCGATCTAAAAAAAATTTTTTTAGTACATCCTTGATATGAAAAATTTTTTTTTAGTACATCCTCGATTTAAAAAAAATTTTTTTAGTACATCCTCGATCTAAAAAAATTTTTTTAGTACATCCTCGATTTAAAAAAAATTTTTTTAGTACATCCTCGATCTAAAAAAAATTTTTTTAGCACATCCTCGATCTAAAAAAATTTTTTTAGTACATCCTCGATTTAAAAAAAATTTTTTTAGTACATCCTCGATCTAAAAAAATTTTTTTAGTACATCCTCGATTTAAAAAAAAATTTTTTAGTACATCCTCGATCTAAAAAAATTTTTTTAGTACATCCTCGATTTAAAAAAAATTTTTTTAGTACATCCTCGATTTAAAAAATTTTTTTTAGTACATCCTCGATCTAAAAAAAATTTTTTTAGTACATCCTCGATCTAAAAAAAATTTTTTTAGTAACTCCTCGATCTAAAAAAATTTTTTTAGTACATCCTCGATTTAAAAAAAATTTTTTTAGTACATCCTCGATCTAAAAAAATTTTTTTAGTACATCCTCGATTTAAAAAAAATTTTTTTAGTACATCCTCGATTTAAAAAAATTTTTTTAGTACATCCTCGATCTAAAAAAAATTTTTTTAGTACATCCTCGATCTAAAAAAATTTTTTTAGTACATCCTCGACCTAAACAAAATTTTTTTAGTACATCCTCGATCTAAAAAAATTTTTTTAGTACATCTTCGATTTAAAAAAAATTTTTTTAGTACATCCTCGATCTAAAAAAATTTTTTTAGTACATCCTCGATCTAAAAAAAATTTTTTTAGTACATCCTTGATATGAAAAAATTTTTTTTAGTACATCCTCGATTTAAAAAAAATTTTTTAGTACATCCTCGATCTAAAAAAAATTTTTTTAGTAACTCCTCGATCTAAAAAAATTTTTTTAGTACATCCTCGACCTAAACAAAATTTTTTTAGTACATCCTCGATCTAAAAAAATTTTTTTAGTACATCCTCGATTTAAAAAAAATTTTTTTAGTACATCCTCGATCTAAAAAAATTTTTTTAGTACATCCTTGATCTAAAAAAATTTTTTTAGTACATCCTCGATCTAAAAAAAATTTTTTTAGTACATCCTTGATATGAAAAATTTTTTTTTAGTACATCCTCGATTTAAAAAAAATTTTTTAGTACATCCTCGATCTAAAAAAAATTTTTTTAGCACATCCTCGATCTAAAAAAATTTTTTTAGTACATCCTCGATTTAAAAAAAAATTTTTTTAGTACATCCTCGATCTAAAAAAATTTTTTTAGTACATCCTCGATTTAAAAAAAATTTTTTTAGTACATCCTCGATTTAAAAAAATTTTTTTAGTACATCCTCGATCTAAAAAAAATTTTTTTAGTACATCCTCGATCTAAAAAAATTTTTTTAGTACATCCTCGATTTAAAAAAAATTTTTTTAGTACATCCTCGATCTAAAAAAATTTTTTTAGTACATCCTCGATTTAAAAAAAATTTTTTTAGTACATCCTCGATTAAAAAAAATTTTTTTAGCACATCCTCGATCTAAAAAAATTTTTTTAGTACATCCTCGATTTAAAAAAAATTTTTTTAGTACATCCTCGATTAAAAAAAATTTTTTTAGCACATCCTCGATCTAAAAAAATTTTTTTAGTACATCCTCGATCTAAAAAAAATTTTTTTAGTACATCCTTGATATGAAAAAATTTTTTTTAGTACATCCTCGATCTAAAAAAAATTTTTTTAGTACATCCTCGATTTAAAAAAATTTTTTTAGTACATCCTCGATCTAAAAAAAT